>NC_056747.1:1083022542-1083115042 GCF_019279795.1 Protopterus annectens | reverse complement strand
TAAAGGTCATGCTGCTAAACAGTAGGAGTCTAAACATGAAACTGCACTCATTGCAAGCATTCTTAACCTTGGAAAATGCTGACATCTGCACAGTCACAGAAACCTGGTTCAAAGCTGTGGTGCGCACCCCAGCCATACCTGGTTACTCTTCCTATCATACATTCAGACCCCAAAACTGTGGGTAGTAAAGCCAAAGGAGGTGGAGTTTCAATATATATTAAAGACATGCACAGCTCTAGGCTGGTCAAACACTATGACGTACAGGAGACACTGCGGGTGCAGTTAACCATTGACAAGAGCCCTATACAAATCATAGCTAGCTATCATAGGCACAGGAAGCTGTTAAAGACTGGGGGAGCAGAGGGTGACAGGGCACTTAGTGAACTAAAAAAGGAAATTTTTTTATAACTATTTGCTACCACAACATAGGTTCACTTGGAGGACATTTTAAGCTTAGCAAATTCTTTTTTGGTGCTTGAATTAACATTTTTCTGATTGGTCTTAGCTATCCCCATGGCTGATAATTGCATATTAGCCCTAGTGAGAACAACTGTGATCATACCACATACAATTTGAGGGGGCCATATAATGGATGCAGCATTTAGGAACTGCCTCTATCCATTAGTGGCATGAGGGGGAAATCCTGGAGTACATTTTCTATTACCCATCCTTAGATCCAAGTTGCATTTGAAGATGGATGGATGAGCTTTGCTTTATTTTTATGGATAGTCTGTTCCAGAACAGTGGTAGCCTCTGTGATATATATCCATCTCTCCACAACATTCAGTTTAGATACCTGGACTGAGTATTTCTGATGCCATTTGACTTGCTGATGTTCAGTAGGTCCATCTGTATTATGTTGGCGGATGCTTTGTATGCCAGACATGTCACCTCTAAGAACTCTGTAGGATACTGAGTATAGTAATAACTCTTTGAGGTGGTCCAAGTAAGACTTATTGTTTAGGACTTATATCCTTTTAGTAAGGTATCTCTAAAGGTATTCCAATTGGGAATGAGGCTGGTCAGATACATGCCAAAGTGGGCATTATACAAAAATGATTGACATAATGAGAGCTTTGTAAAGGAGGACAACAGCATCTCTAGATCTAGTCACAATCAATTTGTTTATAAGCTGTGCAATATAGAAAGGCTTTCTTATGATTCTGGGCACATGTTGGGCAAAAGTTAGGTCACTGTACACACAAATTCCCAAATGGCAAACAATTGGATCAGTTCTCAGAGGGCATTGTCATGATTTTGACACCAGTTATTATTTGGGACAAACCTTCCTGCATGATGGTTAAGTCATTTGGGGATTCAATAACTTCTCCTACCTTTCAGTCGTCTCAAACTTAGCTGGCAAATGCTCTTTGGTATTTCCTTTCACTTTTGAGATGTATATGCCAAACAGAAAAAGTCTCAGCACCGAACCCTGGGGGACTCTATTGGTGACTGGTCTCTCCCCCTGTTTTGATCTCCTGCATCTTGTGAGCCAAGTTGGCAATGCAGCTGGTGATGTAAGTGTTTGCTCCTACATTATTCATCTTTTGTACACCTGAGTAGGGGATTGTGTCAAAAGGCTTGGCCAGGTCAAGGTAATATGGTGTGAACTGTTTTACCTTCATCCATTGCTTTGGTAACAAGAGTAAAGCTTAAAATTTGCCCATGATTTTGAGCCTTTCACACTTTCCTCTGGGCTGTTTTCAAACATTTTTAGGGACATGCATACATGTATGCATTCCTTGATTCACCTTCCTGATTGTATTAAATTATATTCCTTGTATAATACAGCACACTTGTTAGACTCAAGTTAGAGAGCATTTTAAATTTATTGTTTAAATATTTTTCCAGTAGGCAATGAAACAACAATGCATTAACCAATAATGACAAAACTGCCCTATTCAGAACATTTCCATCATAAAGGTCTACTTCCACACAAAACTGCATTTTAAATTTATTGTTTGGACATTTTTCCAGTAGGCAATGAAGCAAAATGCATGCACCAATAATGACAAAACTGCCCTATTCAGAACATTTCCATGATAACAGTCTACTTCTACACAGAATATATAAATACAGAATCACAGTTGAGTGTAAGCCATAGGCATGTTGCACAGCTTCTCAAACTTATTTTCAATTGGGGGTGTGTGTGTGGGGGGGGCAAAAGGCCAAAAACCAGGGACACATTTTAAACATTGCGTGTATAGTATTGGAAAGTTGCTTGCATAAAATGTTGTTACCGCCATGCATTTTACTGCCAAATCTTGGACCCAGAACCTTGTGCACTACAGTCAGAGAAACATACCACTAAGCTACACCAGCAGTTTCTTAAAAGACAGGAAGTCAAACTTAAATGGCTATCATATCATTTAGTGAATTCAGTTCTCACTTCTCACCATAGCTCTCAACCTCTTAGCACAAAAATACAGAACAAAGCCAATAATGGGGGAGTACAGCCCCAAAATAGGGACACATTTCAAATGCTGATTTTATAACCTTAGAAAATTGCTAGAATAAAAGGTTTACAGACACATTTCAAATACTGATTTTATAACCTTCAAAAATAGCTAGAATAAAAGGTTTTGTTTTACCAGTCCTTCACAAGTGATGGTGGCTAGGGACTTTAGGCTCTCTTTACCTGTACCCAAGGTACAGGATTTGAGCCTGAGTACCTCTAGCCAAAAAATGTATCCTGCTGGGGGCATTCACACACACACACACACACATACCACACACACACACACACACACACACACACACACACACACACACACACACACACACACACACACACACACACCTCTGCAACAATATACAGTGTACTCACTCTACAACAGAATCCATCCTTCGGTAGCATTTAGCTTCTGTTCCCGCTCCACTCTGCAATTAAATCAGTCCAGACGACACTAACCTGCTCCATTCTGAGACTAAATCCATTTCTGCATTACAAGCTTTCCAGATGCTAATACATCTCAGGCTTCTGAGACTAAATCCCCATTTCTGCATTCCAGATGCTAACCCAGCACACCTTTGGATAAATCTGTGTTCCTGCTCGCAAAACAACCAGAAATATGTGTGCTGATGTCTTTGTGGCATGGAAAATGAAAGGGCAGAGGTATGAATGACCTGCAAAAGTGGGGGTGGGGGGGCTCACCTCCCCCTGCAATCTATGGTTCCAGCACCCATGCTAGCTACCGGCCCCCAAATCTGACTCAAGATGCCCAAACTGCTTATCTAGACCTCTTCAAATCTATCAAGATTCAACCCTTTACTCTGATCCTGGGTGATTTTAACTACCCAAACATAGACTGGAAGAACTATGCATGCCTTGATTTTGTCAATGCAAATGCTTTGGAACAGATAGCTGATACCCCCACAAGAGGTGATAATATCTTGACTTGGTATTAACCAACATGAGTATCCACTGCAGCATCCCTATGGTATCATTCTCCCTGGTAAGATCCGACCACAAAGCAGTCACGTTCGAAGTCACCATCTCCTCGGATCCTCTTTTAGCTAGGGTTAAAAAAAAACTTGTCCAAAGCTATTACAGCCTCCTGAGGGATGGTATAAACAGCTTCACAGCCCCCTCCCCCTCTGTAGGAACTGGCAATAGTATCCAAAACTATACCAATTTACTATAAGAGCATTTATTTAGATACATGGAATCAGGAATACCTGACAGGACTAAATCATCCTCCACAAGGAAGGATAAACCTGTTTAGTGGACATCTGCAATAAATAAACTCTATAACAAAAGAAAAAGAAAATTGCTGTCCAGGTCCAAGAAGGAGCAGGTGCCCAATGGGAAGCAATCTCTCCTTAGCCTAAACAAGCAAATAAGAGCATTAGGTAAATCCTCCAAAGCAAACTTCGAGTCCAAATTGGCCATATCTACTAGAGACAATCATAAGGCCTTCTAAACATACATCAGTAATCTCAAAGGTAGGACCCAGGTCTGTTCAGAACTGGTGGTCAAGGACATGACATATACAGATGCTGTAGATATAGTAAACTTGCTGGTTGATAGATTCAGTGAAAATTTCACCCCTCCGTCCCCCCGTCAGTAAATCAGGACATTCCCAGTACCTGCCCCCTTCCCCTTATATATAGGGAACAGGTCATCACTGCTCTCTCAAAGGCAAAAAATAGAGCCTCCATAGGACCTGATAACATCCCAGGCTGTATCCTACTTGAACTCAGGCAGGAACTTGCAGCACCATTAGGTGCCCTGTTCAACCAAAGCCTGAGTAGCAGCTTTGTCCCAGCTGAGTGGAGGACAGCCACTGCAATCCCTTTACACACAGGTGGTGTATCCACCATTCCGGGAAATTATAGACCCATCAGCCTAACTAGCCTAATCTGCAAGGACATGGAACATATTATCATGGACCTCATTAACAAGGACAATGGCAACCTCCTTGGCTTCGTCAAGGGGAGGTCATGTCTGTTAAATTTGGTCGACTTTTTTGAGAGAGTCACCAAAGCCATGAAAGGGGGTAAGGCAGTGCACACTGCCTACCTTGACCTGGCCAAAGCCTTTGACACTATTCTCCAATCAGGCATAAAGGAGAAACTCTAATAAACAACCACTAGTGAAGAAACCAGTTAAAAAATGACTCAATCAGTAAATCCAAAATGCAATTTATTGCACTAAAATAGCTATAAAACATGAACAATCCTCTCTAGTGCCTCGATCAATGCCTTTAACAGAGTATAACCTTACTTTTCAACATCTTCAGTTATATACAAAAACACAACCAATAAATCAATTAAAAAATTCATTGCAAGAACCATTTCCAATTAAGCTCCCTATTTAACCCCTTAAGGTGTAAAGTATCAAATTTAAAAATAAAAATTGCTTCTTTATGTTGTAATTTTCTTTTTAAACATGTGCCCTTTGCACAATGAACTTTTTCCATAATGGTACTTTTTAGCTTACTAGCATCACTTTTATGGTACATTTTAAAATGTAGCCCTAAAGGGCTTTCAACTTTCGCATTTTTAATATTTCTTAAATGTTTTAAATATTTATTTATTTATTTTATTTTACATTTGGTGACCGGGATAGTCCGACTGGATGCTTGGCCATTTTCAGCGGAGGCCCGGGGAGAAAAGCTCCAAGGGTAAGCAGATACAGCATTACATAATACCAGCATTACATATTACAAACAGACTATTTACAGAGATTACATAAGTAAGCAAGTTAAACAAGTTCCACAGGTTAGAGTTAATCCTGAGCGCAAGTCAGGATTAAATTAAATTGCACAGTAAACTGGTTAACAGATTTTTACACATTCTAGAGAGAGTTAGCCAGGCTTGATACATTGACATAGCCAGTTAAGTAACAAATGTTGTTTGAGTCTAGTTTTAAATTGACCTAAGGTGGAATGTAAGGTAATATCGGCTGGAAGAGAGTTCCAGGATCTACTTACAGAGTTTGCAAAGAGAGAGTCACCGGCTGTGTTATTAATTTTGCTAGTCTGAATTAGTAGTTTGTTAGAGGATCGAAGCGGTCTAGGATTGTTATCGGGGGTGATAATATTTTTAAGTGCAGGAGTATTGTCCGGATTATAGAGGATTTTATAGGCCATAATCAGTTGGTTATACTGGATTAGGCTGGGTAGTTCAAGCCACCCAAGCTGATTTAGATTGATGCAATGAGGTGTCCTAAAAGGCAGCCGAGTGGCAAATCTGGCAATGTGGTTGTAGCAAACTGAGAGTTTGTTAAGGACAGTCTTGTTTAAATTCGAGAGTAGAGGGGATGCATACAGAAGGGTTGAAAGAAGATGAGAGCGAGCTATGGCAATTTTAGCTGGAGGGGTTAGGAAGGCTTTTATTCTGTACAGTGACCCTAGTTTTTTATTGATGGTTTTGATAGTTTGGTTAACATGTAGGTCAAATTTTAGATTATTGTCTATGATGACACCCAATAGTTTTGTAGAGGGGTCAGGGGAGATTATTGTGCCATCATTTGAATTTATGGTAAAGGTGAAAGCGGTAGACCTATGTGTTGGTGAAAATAACAGCATTTTAGTTTTTTTGGGATTTAGGATCAGACGATGTTCAAAAAGCCAGTTTTCTATTGTATTAAAGGTGGTCTGGGTAACTGACCATAACTCTACTGGAGATGTGGCTGAGCAAATCAGAGTAGAGTCATCAGCATATTGGATACAGATGACTTTTGGGATGACAGTATAAAAGTTGTTAATGAAGCTGGAGAACAGCAAGGGCCCTAGTATAGAGCCTTGTGGTACTCCAAGGGTGTTAGGTAGAAGGTTAGAGAGTTTGTTCTGCCAGAGGACAGCCTGCTGTCGACCATTCAGGTATAATTGAAACCATTGAATGGCTCTAGTATCTAGACAGAATGTTTGCAGGGTGTGGATTAAAAGTTGGTGATCAACCATATCGAATGCCTTGGAAAGATCCAAGAAGAGGGCTGAGGATATATAATTATTGTTGTGATTATGGTTTATGGTGTTGGTAAAGGCTAGGAGGGCTGAAGTAGTGCTGTGATGTGGACGGAAGCCATGCTGAGTGTCTGCCATAAGGTGATTCTGGATTAAGTGGTGCATGAGTTGTCTATGAATACATTTTTCCATAATCTTTGCAAGTGGACAGAGTATAGCTATTGGCCTATAATTGGAGAATTCAGTAGAGCTGCCTCCTTTGTGAAGTGGGATTACATAAGACATTTTCTAGATGATGGGAATTTTAGCTTCTACTATGGTTCGATTGATTAGTATTGAGACTGGGTAAGCAATAGCATCAGCTGATTTTTGTAGGTACTCGGCAGGGAGTTGATCAGCAGAAAGTGTAGTGGGTTTTAATTTTTTGATCAAGGTATGGATAAGTGAAGAAATATCTAACTCGAAAACTGCGTTTAGTTTCTCCTATATAAAATAAATCACATTCACATTTAAGTACATATATAATACCTTCTGTCATACAGCTATAACTGTCACATAAATAATACTTCTGTCTATTTATATTTTCAAAAGTGCATATTGTATAATTACATATACTACAATAACCACAAGCTCTAAAGCCAAGTTCCTGAATAGGTTTTCTCAAACTTTCAGTAGAGAATTTAAATTGAGCATGCACTAACATATCCTTAATGCTTCTTCCCCACTTATATGACACCATGGGTCTTTGTGGTATGAGTTCTCCCAACAAAGAATCCTGTGTCAGATAGTTCCAGTGGGTCATAATAATTTTCACCAGTTGTTCAGTATGAACCCCATATGTAGTCACAAAAAACATTTTAGCCACTGGAACATTATTTCTGTTTCTATCTGGTTTGCCCTTATATACATCAGATTTTTTATACTCATCTCCTGATAATAATCTATTTGTGGCTTGTTCTACACATTCCATACTATAACCTCTATTCTTAAATCTATCACAAATTTGTACTATCTCTTCCTCCATTATACTACTATCACTAGCTAACCTTGAGATACGTAGTAATTCATTATAAGGGAGAGCATCAATTAAATGAGGTGGATGGCAACTCGAACCATGTATGAAATTATTAACTCCCTCAAATTTACGATGTACGGAGGTAGCTATTTTCCTTCCTTTAACTATCAAATTAACATCAAGAAAAGTTACACTTTCTCCACATTCTGCACCATGAAACTTAATACCAAAAGTGTTTTGATCCAAGTCCTTAATACATTCAGTTACACTGGATCTACCACCATCACATAGAAAGATTAAATCATCTATGTATCAGTGATATTCCACTACATGATTTCTAAAAAACTCCATTCTGTACAAAAGTTGTACCTCAAAATAACCCATAAACAGGTTTGCATAAATTGGGGCAAATACTGCTCCCATCGCTGTTCCCTTAACATGTTGATACAAAGTGCCATTAAATTCAAAAAAGTTATTTTTGAGACAAAAATGTACTAAGTCTGTTAAATAATAAGTTAATGGAGTATCTCCTAAATGGAACTTTACTGCTTCAATACCTAATTCATCTGAAATATGTGTATACAAATTTTTAACATCTATCACTATCCAGTATTTATTTTCATTCCACTGAATTTTATTCACCTTATCTAAAAAATCAAAGGTGTCTTTAATATATGACGGTAGCTTTTCCACTTTTATCTATAACTGTTCATGCAGCACACTACCAATATTGTGTAGAAAGTAATTTCATGCAGAGACTATGGGGCAGCCTGGGGGATTGTTCTCACTTTTATGTAACTTAGGGAGACAATAAAATTTAACCATTGAACATCCCTCTGTTGAGAACTTCTTCTCTACATCTTTTTTTGTAAAGTATCCCAGTCTATGCCCCTTCTGTATTAATTTGTTGTAAGCTAACAATGCCATTTCATATTCCTTCCATACTGCAACTCTATATACCTCTTCATTATTTAAATTATCCATACACATTTTATAATACTGCCCTGCAGTCATGACTAATTTATTACTTTTATTTGAAGGTTTGAAAACTATATTATTCCTATTTCTTATACATGTTAATGCCTCCCACTCACTTTTTGTTAAATTGTATGTTATATTAGTTTTTTTTTTTGTAAAAAATTTCCTGCATAGAAAAATTAACCATACTAGAAAATTGTTTAACTGTTTCATTTGTGAAGGGAGGTATATAGTCACTTTTACTGTGAACATTATCAGTAGATAACAAACAATAAGCATTTTCATGTTCATATATTTCAAAAGATGATTCACATGAAAAAAACTCAATAGATTCAGTATCATCATTAATGGAAACATAAAGGAGAAACTCTCTCAACTGGGCATCAATCCGTATTTTACCAGATGGGTAGCTAACTGGTTCACTGATAGAACCTACCTAGTCAAAGTAGGGGAAGACACCTCAAGCAGTAGACCTGTATTGAGTGGCATATCCCAGGGTTCAGTCTTAGAGCCTCTGTTATTTGGGATATACTTTTCTGAGGTGCAAACCAAAGCCAGTGGGCTATGGCTGACCAAGTTTGCAGATGACTGCAAGCTGGGCATGGTCATCAATTCCCCTAATGACATGGACATCCCCCAAGAGGGTCTCACCCAAACAAATGACTGGTGCCAGAAACATGGCCTCAAGCTGAATACAAAAAAATGCATCACCATCCCCTTTGGGAAGAGTGACATCCCCACAAATTATCACATCACTAACAATGCCCTAAGCATGCATGATATGACAGCATTGTGATATTCTATTAAGATATGACAGCATTGTGATATTCTGTTAACAAATGTCAGCATTGTGATATTCTGTTAATGTATGACAGCATTGTGATGTTCTGTTAATGTATGCCTGCATTGTGATATTCTGTTAATGTATGCCAGCATTGTGATATTCTGTTAATGTGTGACAGCACTGTGATATTCTGTTAACAAATGCCAGCATTGTGATATTCTGTTAATGTATGACAGCATTGTGATATTCTGTTAGCAAATGCCAGCATTGTGATATTCTGTTAATGTATGACAGCATTGTGATATTCTATTAAGATGTGACAGCATTCTGATATTCTGTTAAGATATGACAGCATTGTGATATTCTGTTAATGTACGACAGCATTGTGATATTCTGTTAATGTATCACAGCATTGTGATATTCTGTTAACAAATGGCAGCATTGTCATATTCTGTTAACAAATGCCATCATTGTGATATTCTATTAACGTATGCCAGCATTGTGATATTTTGTTAACGTATGATAGCATTGTGATATTCTGTTAATGTATGACAGCATTGTGATATTCTGTTAAATGCCAGCATTGTGATATTCTGTTAAGATAGGACAGCATTGTCATATTCTAACGTATGACAACATTGTGATATTCTGTTAACGTATGACAGCATTGTGATATTCTGTTAATGTATGACAGCATTGTCATATTCTGTTAACAAATGCCAGCATTGTGATACTCTAAGATATGACAGCATTGTGATATTCAGTTAAGATATGACAGCATTGTGATATTCTGTTAAATGCCAGCATTGTGATATTCTGTTAAGATAGGACAGCATTGTCATATTCTAACGTATGACAGCATTGTGATATTCTGTTAATGTATGTCAGCATTGTGATATTCTGTTAACAAATGCAGCATTGTGATATTCTGTTAAGATATGACAGCATTGTGATATTTTGTTAACGTATGTCATCATTGTGATATTCTGTTAACAAATGTCAGCATTGTGATATTCTGTTAACATATGGCAGCATTGTGATATTCTGTTAATGTATGACAGAATTGTGATATTCTGTTAATGTATGACAGCATTTTGATATTCTGTTAACAAATGCCAGCATTGTGATATTCTGTTAAGATATGACAGCATTGTGATATTCTGTTAAAGTCTGACAGCATTGTGATATCCTGTTAACGTATGACAGCACTGTGGTATTCTGTTAACAAATACCAACATTGTGATATTCTGTTAACGTTTGACAGCATTGTGGTATTCTGTTAACGCATGACAACATTGTGGTATTCTGTTAACAAATGCCAGCATTGTGATATTCTGTTAACATATGGCAGCGTTGTGATATTCTGTTAATGTATGACAGAATTGTGATATTCTGTTAATGTATGACAGCATTGTGATATTCTGTTAACAAATGCCAGCATTGTATATTCTGTTAAGATATGACAGCATTGTGATATTCTGTTAAGGTCTGACAGCATTGTGATATTCTGTTAAATTATGACAGCACTGTGGTATTCTGTTAACAAATACCAACATTGTGATATTCTGTTAATGTTTGACAGCATTGTGGTATTCTGTTAACGCATGACAACATTGTGGTATTCTGTTAACAAATGCCAGCATTGTGATTGCACCTATTATAGTTTGGCTGGCAGTTAGTACAGAGAAATAACTCTTTGAGCTGGTAATGAGCTGCTTCCTGTAGCCCAGCCGACAAGGTTGGATGCCTTTTACCTCCATTTACTTGCTGGGTATTTATGAGCAAGTAATATAACCAGACAGCACTTCCAGGTCAGCCCTTAAAAGGGACACTTGCAAAGTGGGCATACCCAATTTAAAAAGAATGTATGCATAGCAAGAAAGCTCCTTACATTTTACATATGGGCAGAAAATTTTTATTAATGTTTTCCATACATTAACCTTACAATGCTTGTAGGCAGTTTATTAGTTTTGCCATTTGCAATATATCTATAGTAAATCTAAGTTTTGTCGAACAGATATGGAATCTGTAGGAATGAAGAAACTTGCAGTATCTGAAAATACCTTTAATGACCATAGTTCATGGAAATGTCAAAATTAGAATACTTTTATTTGTATACTTTTCTATCACTATCCAACAGTAGTGAAACAGCTGGTATCAAAAAAATTATGTTTTCACTGTGAATCAAGGTCCCCAGCAGATGTTTACATTGGGAGATTTGCCTTCACAACCTCAGACCTTGACATCAAACATCCTTAGAGAAAGCAAGATGCTTGGTTTGACTGTGTAATCCAGTTAATACCTTGATATTTTCTAGATTTGTAGTTAAGAATCAAGACTTTTGAAAATCTGCATTCAGTGAATGAAAAGTTAAAAAAAAAAACAATGATTCAAAGAAGTGACTACAGACCAATGTTACAAATTATGACTACAGGCCAGTGATTGCATATGATGTCATGATGCACACAGATTAAAGATTGCATATTATTTTAATGGTGTATCCTTTGCACTCTTTTGCAGTCTATTGCTATATCCCAGGTGCAAGATTACCACATATTTTGAAAATATATGAGCATTTTTCCAGAACAAGCATATCAGCACAGATTAAGTTAACATTGACTTACACTTTACAGGTGCATGTGTTTGGGTGCAAGGGATTATAAATATATAGTTGTGCAACTGCACTGCCTGTAAGTCCTATGACATAATGTTATAGTTAAATATTACATGTTGTATATTAATTTGAAAGTTCTGTGCCATACAACATCACTGGTAGACAAATCTTCACATCTGCACTGCTATAATTACATCAGCATCTGCAGATAAAATGATTGACATATACTCAAAAAAATGCAATTGGATATCAGAAAGCATGCAAACTGAAAGTGTAATATTGTTTGGGTGCAAAACTCAAAACAAGATCATTCTGTTACTGTGGAATTAAAGTTGTGTAAGAAAATAATTAGTGCAGTCATTTGGATTGCATTTATATGTAGTGTGTGAATCAAAAAATATTATATGTAAGCTATTGCACAACAGGACAACAATGAAGCCATGTAAAACATATGCTTTTGTTTCCCTTTAAAATAACATTGTCCCTTCTCTTCATAGTTCTACTTTTCCAGGTGAAGGGTCAAGATAGTCACAGGCTAAACCAGGCAGACCCAGATTCATTTCCCCAAGCATACATTTCATCTTATTCTGGTGTCACTAAATATGCCATGACCACTTAAAAGATATAATCCTTTCAAAAGATACTGGATCTGTCTGTGACCTCCTAATGGCAGGTGATACTCAGAACAACTGCAATGGAAACCATCAACAGGGTATCCACATCGGTATTCAAAGCATATAATCTGTCTCTTTTTAATTTCAACTTTAAGTCTTTCCTAGACCACTGAGCTTCTGCCCTGAAACTGAAGGTAAGCCCAGCAACCTGCAACTCCTAACATTACGTTGATCATTTTAGCTATCCCATGGCTGCAGACTTTACTCCAGCCTGAATCCCAATCAGAAGTGTGAGATTTATTAGTATGAGTGTTAACACACTGAAAAATAAAAAAAATATTAAAAAAACAGTGAATAAAGAAATTTGACTTCATACCTTTAAATGATCTGTGACATGTGGAGGCTGGATTCAACTCGCACACAAAACCACACCATTTATTAGTAAAAAAAAAAAAAAATATATATATATATATATATATATATATATATATATATATATATATATGATTAATTGCATAACACTCCACTGTCATAAATTCTAACATAGCACATTGCCATAGGCAGCACTACCCACTCACCTTCATCCAAATATTGCCATAATGCAGGGTTTAACAATCTGCTCACCTAAACTCAACCTCCCATTAGAAGCAGAGTGATATCACTCACTTCTATAACAAACAACCACTATATCAACCCAAATAGAAATAAACAAGAAGGGGGAACAGAAGAGGAGATCATCGCAGCCACTCCTCTCTACCCACCAGCCTGACTATAGGCTGTTCCTCCTTCAACAAAAACTATGATGACATATCCAAATTCTTCAAAAATAATGAAATATACACATTAAACAAACAAATCCAAGCCCAAATCACTTAAATGCACTCCATCCTTCCAAAAACAAATCAGATCTCTGTCATCAAAATCCCTATGATCAATAATATAAACACCAAGTTGAGCCAAATCCATAGAAAGCCAATGATTAACAAAATGGTAAGCCAGTTCAATAGCTATGGACTTAATAGCATGCCTCCAGAATAATTGTGGTACTATCTCTGACCAAACCATAATCAGAGATGGAAACCTGTGCCTCAAAATTACCAAATCCCCCATGATCATAGCCAGTAAATTTCTCTTTGGCACTTCTCCCAAGTCATTGCCTGCCAAATGCAGGACCAAAATATGAGATATTCCAGTCCTAAACTGTGTACATTCAAACTTGCTCATGAGTTGACGCCACCTTAGAAAGGTAAAACTTTGCCAAATCATATTCCATCCATATTGATGTAACCCCAACTTGACTCCATCTGGTCTAATCATAGCACACTTTGCCACCCAATGCACATAGGAATGTTCCAATATGACAATTGCACCTGAAACAAGATAAATAAAACAAATAATCATGAATAAAGTAACCTAATATAAGGCAATAATACCCCCACACAACTAAACTCCTACTTACCTAAAATAAAACAAAAATACCCCCAATGACCAGCACCCTGCCCTTTTTATAACTTCCACTAACTTCCCTTCTCTTGCCAAGTGAGATGCTCTCCCAATCCAAAATGAATGCATGGAAAATCTGTCAACTTGGAAGCCTAAACATTGAAAGGCATTCCACATCAACCATATAAATTGGTCAGTATCTATCATATTCCCACCTCACTTACAAAAAAACAACTCCTGAGGCCTACCTCCATGAGAAACTTGCAGTTTCTTACCCCAGGCCACCAGACAGAGGAACTCCTCAACACACACTGGAAGCGCAACCCGAGTATACCTGCCCTCCTGACCTGTTTATATCACTGTAACCCAACTGACACTGTGGAAGAAAAAATAAAAACATTGTTCCAGAACAATGAAGTCAATAGCTCATTCACCCTAAATGCTCCCCTGTGCATCCACACCTCTAATATATCCCAAAGTGGATAATCTACTGAATTCTCCATTAATAAATGCAAACCAGACAACAACACCCTAAGAATAGACTTCGTCAGAGGCAGCCACAAATCACTCCTTCTATCACGAAAGCAGTCCCAGCCTTTCAACATCCAAACTATCATCCACTATTTGGTGAGGTCCTCCAACTCCACCACCCTAGTAAAAATGTTAAGGCCTGCTAAATGTATTCTAATTGATTTAACTGCCTATCCCATCAATCAAACACTAGACAAATACTGCAACAATAACTTCACAGACCATACTCTGTCTTTTTCCAGCAATCTCGTGACAAATTCAACAAAGACAGCCAGTGTCCTGTAATATGCTTTCCATGTGTAAACTGCCCACGATTGCTGAATAAGCCATCTGACATCCGACTAAGATGCCACACCTCTGCTGCCAGCAACACTAGTTCGACTTCCACCTCTGGAGCCAGTGGTAAAACCTGAAAAACTAAAAATGAGAAAGGTTGTCAGCTATTGAACTCCTTGCACCTGGCACATGTGCTGCTGAAAAGGAAAAAAATTAATCAATAAACTTTGCAAAACAATCTTCCATAAAACCAACAGAAGCAATTTAGATATAGCATTTTTTTGCCCTTAAAACCTACATCACTGTTAAATTATCTGAATCGAATTCTTCAACTAACAAGTACTGTATAAACAAACTACCTCCTCCCCACCCTTACTTCACTTCCTGCCTGCCTGATACCTTCCTTTAATCACTTAACCCTTAATGTCCCACCCCAAACTGTCTACCTACCACATTTCCTGATTTTGCACAATCCAGCCAATTCTCACTCTCCTCCCTACTGATGTATCTCTGGACAAATTAGTTTGTGCTCAAACTACATTTGGAGAAAGAGGTACATTTAAAGTTACTATAAATTTGGATTTAGTATGTATTCAGTTATTTTCATGTGCTCTTTAAATTTCTGAGGATCGCATTTCTAGTCCTTGCGCTTTCAATGTGCAACCCCCAATCCACATGGCAGTCTCATTATTTCCATTGGTATCAGTCATGAGCAAACCAATGAGGTGCTTTAGCTCCTCCACTCGAGGCAGCTGTTCTAACTGCCAGTAATGCACAGACATAAAAGAGCAATGCACACTTATATGGTGGGGTTCTACAGTATCAGATTATCTGTAATACACACACCTGAAGAGAGCAATGCACACATATACATTGGGGTGCTACAACATCAGATTATAAATAATGCAAACACCAGAAAAGAGAAATACACACCTATAGGGTAGGGTTCTACAGCATCAGATGATCTGTAATGCACACACCTGAAAAGAACAATGCACACCTATATGGTAGGGTGCTGCAGCATTAGATTATCAATAATATGCACACTTGAAAAGAGCAATGCACACCTATATGGTAGGGTACTACAGCTTCTGACTTAGAAATATTGATTTTCATACCATCCTCTTTGCCCTTAGTAATAAATAACTTAAGTGCACATTGGAGGTCACAGTCTGATGAGAATGAAAGGACAATATTGTGTATAAGTAACAGAGGTGCCATGTTTATACTCCCCCCTCAAGCTGAAACCTTCTTAATATTGGCCATATCTTGATATTATCACCATGAAAATTATGACAGTCATCACTTTGGCTCAATAGTTAAGATTCTGCCTCAGTACATCTGAGTAAATGGCTCAATTGCCACTTATGGTCATTGTCCACCTGGATTTTTGTATGTTCTATATATAATAGATTTGGCTTTGCCATTATAGCTCTAGTCATATCTACAAAAGTGTATTGGAAAGATTAATGATCTTGTTAAATAAAAAAATATATAAGTTAAATTCAAATTAAGTGAACATAACTGGGTAGAAGGTACATCTTTGTTGTTTGTAAAACACCAACCTGAGGCAAATCTATTTAATGCTGAGCACACAAAGGAGTCATATTAAACCAAAGAACTCTGTCCCTGGACCCTCTGTGGTTAGAATTAAAACTCTTTTTTTTTTCTTTATATAGGGTAGTACCAAGTGTGATCTGTAGAAATGTAATATGCCAATGCCAATGTTTAATCTCTAAAGTGTTCATTTTCTAGGAGCATTGACTAAAATTTATGAATAGTGGATTTCATAAAACTGTGGCATAAATAGAAAAAGCCATAACTAGAACGCAGATATCCCAGGTTTGATAAATGCCTCAGGAGCTGAGAGAGCTAAACAGGGGAAGATAGGAGTGAGTAGAAAATGCTGGTTTACCTACCCATAGAGGGGGAGGTGCTGATAGCCCACTGGCTGATTCACCCCAGACAAGCAGTACAACTGTAACCAGTAACATGGGTTTGACATGATAAACCAGTGAAAGTAGCTTTCTAACTAGCATGTTGATGAGTACATTTACAGAGGAGAAGTAGGGTATAATACAGGAGCCCATGTCACTACCAAGGGGTAGGATTAAGGCTTAAATCAGAAATCCCCCTGGATGGCTATCTCAGTTATAGCTACTGCAATTAGATTTCATCTTAAGAAGAATGTAGGGGCTACCTGATTGTGAAGGTTGATGATTATCAGGAAACAGGGGGATTAAAATGATTACGAAATGAGTTTGCAAACCATATTGTAAGGCATAGTAAATTAAATGGGGAATAAATCAATGAAAGAATTGCACAATTTATTTCTATTAAATGAAAACACACAAAATGAAGACATGGCTGGATACATCAAAGATGCAGAACAAGAGAACAAATACATTATGAATGAAGATATCAGTCACTTCCTCCTAATTCATGACAAGTATAATTGTTATTTGGGGGGGGTTACTTGGCATGCCTCTAGTTGATAATCTGCTGCTGGGTGCTTGCAGCTATTGCTCCTTTCTCTTATCCTCAACTGCCCCAGGGTTAGGTCTACATCAGCTGTTGGTGAATTATAAAAGGGAATTTTAAAAATTGAGTGGAACTAGCAGTCAGTAGTGTCACAAATGCTGTCCTACATGTCTGGAATTTTCTATATGGCTCTCGCTCTGCATGATAATGTAATATAGGTAAGGCTGTGCAGGCAATGCATTTGTTTATTTATTAACATTTGATTCCCAGGAAAGTCCGACTGTGTCGGAGCCCATTGTCAGATAAGGCTCAGTGAGAAAAGCTCCAAAGTATTACAAAACATTTTATGAACAATAATTTTACAATCTTCAAAAATAAAACAAAAACATCTACAATTTAAATAATTATACCAAATTAGACATAATGTGAAAATTTTGGTTACGAATAGATACAAGTAATATGACGATGATTTAATATTTAGAGAAATTTTAGATACTTTATAGAGAAATTAAAGTTAGTATAATACAAAAAGTAAGTGTAATATGAACTGGGAGAAAAAGCAGACATGATATATTTAGAGAGAAAGCCAGGGGTGAAAATTTTATAGAAGTAAGGAAGTGAATGAAGAAGGGAGAGAAAGAGGTGTAAGGTATGAATCTGTACTTGTTCACATTTAGGGCTATAGTTTATCCCGGTATTGAGCATGAACCGAGCCAGATTTTGGCTAAGAAGTCTTTCAGAATGGTTTTGAAGGATGGGAGGGAGGATATTGATCTGATAGATACAGGTAAGGAGTTCGAGGCCTTAGTAACATGGCATAAATACAGACAATGCCCAGCAGATATGATAGGTTTGTGGATAGAGAGAAGTTTTTGGTCAGTGGATCGTAATGACCAACTGAGAACATATTTGTGTAGAATGGTATTCGGTCCTGGACAAACAGATGGATGCTGGATAATTTCATAGGTGGTAAAAATCTGTGTATATGTTAGATGATGGGGTGGTTCTAACCAATTTAGACTTTTTAGTGCTATACAGTAGTGGGTTCTAAAAGGGGTATTTGCTGCAAATTTAGCAACTTTGTTATAGCATTGTTCAAGTTTTGATTTTTGTGATGCCTGGAGGTTAATAAGGATGGGAGCGCTATTTAGAATTGGGGAGAAGAGATAAGTGGTGGCAAGTGTAGTTTTAGTTATATTAGTGAGAAAGGTTTTAGCTCTGTAAAGCATCCCTAGTTTTTGATGAGTTTTTCTTATGCAATTTTGTATATGCAAGTGAAATTTAGGATTGTCATCCACTATCATCCCTAACAATTTGCTATAAGAAGTGACTTCAATTGCTGTATTATCAAGAAAGAGGACTTGACATTTGTTTTATTTTTTCATAATAGAGGAATTTGGGGAACAAAATAGTAGTGTGTGTTTTTTGGGGGGTTGAGCATGAGTTGTGAGTTACAAAGCCACATTTCAATGGCTGCTAAAGCTTCCTGAATAATTTCTTGGAGGTATGTCATGCTGTCAGATGTGAAAATTAGTGTGGAGTCTTCTATGTACTGAATTAGGGAAACCTGTTGTGTGGATGTGTGTAGGATGTTGGTGAGAATGTTAAAGAGAAGAAGACCAAGGATAGAAACTTGTAGTACACCAGTAGTGACTGGGATGTATGGAGAACAGGCATAGTGCCATTTTACTGACTGATATCTATTGGACAGGTAGCTTCTGAAACACAAAAAGGGCTGGGAGAGACCTAGTGAGGACATTTGAAGTAGATGTTTGCAGTGACAAATTGTCTTTCAGGCTTTAGACAAGTCTATAAATAAGGAGAACAGTAGTCTGCCATTATCTCTACTTTAATTGACAGTATCTATATAAGCTAGAAGTGCATTTTTCATACTAAGTAAAGCATAGAAGCCATGTAGTTTGGGGGACAACAGTTCTTCCTTCAGAGAGGGGTATGAGATTGCTAAAGGCTAAAGTTAGTAGTCTGTTGAATTTCCTCCTTTGTGCAGTGAAATAACGTGTAGCTTATTCCAGAGTGAGGGAACATGGGATTCCTGGACTTGACCTATTTATAAGGATTGAGACAGGATAGTCAATGACTGCTTTTTTAAGGTATTCGCTTGGAATGTAATCAGCTGAAGTAGAGCATGGTTTGAGTTTGTATGAGTAGTTTTACATAGGATGTGGGCATAGATTTGAAGGTGAAAGTGGATGCAGTGATACATGCTTTTTGGGAAGGGTTGGAATTAGATGTTGGGGAATCCTTGTTAGACCTGCTATACTATCTAAGAAATAAGAGGTGAAATGTATTGTACTTTTGAGTGGTGTTACTGGGAGAGGGGTTAGGGTTGAATTGTTGGCTGGGGTGCAATATTTCTGCATGTGTTTGTTATTATTCTGAAAGTTATAGTATATTTTTTTGTCTTCATTTATTTGCTATTTAGTACAATTATCAAGCTTTCGGAAGTTTTCAAGATGTTGTGGTGTGTTATATTTTTGCAATTCTTTCCATGATTTTTCTCTATCCTGCATTAGCATTCTACTCTTTTGGATAGCCAATTTGCATTTTGTTTTTAGTCCAGTCCTTCTAGGAGGTACAAGACTATTTAGGATATTCAGGAAATTGTATTGAATTCATTTACAGCATCATCTAAGGGGAGGGTTTTTAGGAAGTTCTGGTTAATAGATGATAGAGTAGAAATTAACATTTCTATGTTAAACTTGGAAAGGTTGGGTGTGTTTTTTTATGAACATGCAGTTTAAGTGGATGTGTGAGATGTTTGGTTGTATAGACTGGGAAATGATAATGGAGGGAGAATGATATTGCACCAGATGTGATGCATTTGCTAGGGTCTGATACTAGTATTCAGTCTAATAGGAAATTCAATGTCTTGCTGTAACGTGTGGGGCTATTAATTAGCTGTGTGAAACCATATACATTCATGCAAGATGTTGGAGAATTAGAGTTTATGTTCAAACAACTGACATTCACAATGCTTATTAGTATTTTTCTCTTGTGAAGTTGTTATGGATATCCAATGTAGGATATCTTTCAGTATAGCTGTATTGTTGCCAGGAAGGCTGGCAAGGACAGTAATGCATATTCGTTTATAATTGTTTATTTTCAAGAAAGTAATAAAAGGCTCTGCTGAATTAAATGTTGGTATTGGTTTGCTGGTTTGGTCAATGAGACCTGTTGACATGATTGTTAAGGCCTTCGCCTACCATACAAAAGTTACAAGGTTTGATTTTGACATCTGCATTTGCATGTTCTCCCTGTGTCTCTCTGGGTTTCCTCCCGCCTCTGAAAAACATGCTGAATATTTCCATTTCAAACTCATCAAAGAATGGAGCTGAGGGCAGCAGCAAAGACTCTACATGGTGCCTATAGGGGGAAGAGTTGTATAAACTATCTACTTTGGGAATGTACTGTGATGTGCAGTATCCTCATGACAGATCATAGACTGCAAGCTGTATCAGTGGTATCCACTCACTCAGTGGTGTAAAATATGGCTCTAGGTGATTTGGTCACGTTGACTAAAGTCACTAATGGGCATGGGTATTTGCCTGTGATAAGTGGGTTGAGGACCATGCCTACTCTTATGCCAAGGACCCATGCTAACAGAAGGAGGGCTGTAAGTGTGTCCTTAGTGGTCAGTGTGTATCCATCATGAAGACCAACAGGCCTGGGTCAATAAGCTACTGTACAGCTCATGTCCAGTTGGCCAGCCTGGGTTACCTCGGACAGATCTATTTAGAGAAAGTTGGATGTAAAACCAATCAATCTGACAAACATGAACTATGAATTGCTACACTCAGTGTAGGTTCACTTACTGGATGGAGCTTGGAAATGGATGACATGATGGTAAGGAGGAGGCTGGACATCCTAGGTATCCAGGATCCAAGGTGGAAAGAAAGTATGACTTGGGATCCAGAGTCTACTACTCAGGAGGAGGACAGATTACAAATGGTGAGGGAATTATGGTGAGAAAGAGGCTACAGAAGACAGTGAGGGATGTCATCAGAATTAGTGATAGACTCATAGCAGTATGACAGGACAGTATTCACAACCTTAGCTTATGCCCCTAGCAGGGTTGTGATAGTGAGAAAATAGTATATTCATACAGCAGTTGGAGGACCTAATAGATAAAACAGGACAACATGAATTGGTGTTAATAACATATTGGAACAGAAATAACTTCCTGGATTCACATGGTAGGGCAACAGGAATAATAAAGGACAGGCCATTCTAGACTTGTGTGTGGCAAATGACTTGATAGTAGCCAATACATGGCTCAGAAAGAAAAACCACAAGATCACATACAGGAGTAGCCAATATGCAACTCTGGTTGATATTCACCTAGTAAGGACAGGGTACTGGGGTAGAATTATTGATTGCTAAGATGTATTTCCATATCACTGTTGCAGTATTCCTTATTAAAGGGATTCCCTGCCAAGGGTAGCCCAATGTCTGGCCAGTATACCAAAGCCTTAGCATTTTGTAAACATCATACATTTAGCGTATGCTCTCTGCTCAGGATGTAAGGCATAAATGTGATGTATGGGGATACCTACCTCAGAACTTCTTTGCCGCCAGTCCGAATGCCATCATTGATCATCTGTCTGAATGCTCCTTCTTCATCTCTGGTTACCAACCCATGCTTCAGATAAGTGAACCACTAGGGTTTATTTTTTTTCCCCTTCCTTTTTAGTTTTGTGGGTTTGCATGTCATCCAGAAAGGGAAAATGTCAGTGTGGTAGACAGATTCCCCATAAAGTTTGTCACGAGCACTGTCGCTTCTATTTTGGGTGCTTTTCACAACCATATGAAATGTTATCTTTGTGAAGTGTTTGTTCCCTAAGACCCTACAGTCATCTCTCCTTCTAGTCTATTTACCTGGTGAACCAATATCTTAAATTGTTGGTACAGGGAGATATGGCAGAATCTTTCCATCTTGAAGTTCAGCCACCTGCCAAGAAAAAGGTCAAATGAGTGAGGTCTGATTTGGCTGCTGTCCCACCTCCCCTGGACTTCTCTCTCAAGGCTGGTGAATGCCCATAGGATCACCAGGTGGTTATGTTGAACTCCTCTGCCATGACCATATTGGAGGCTAGCATGGATCTGACATCTGCACGTCCT
Source organism: Protopterus annectens (assembly GCF_019279795.1). NCBI lineage: Eukaryota > Metazoa > Chordata > Ceratodontiformes > Protopteridae > Protopterus > Protopterus annectens. Next base: position 1,083,092,757 of record NC_056747.1, on the reverse strand, counting down.
CAGAGGCTCTGCAGATGTTTGTTCCAGATGTTGAGGGGGAACCTCAGCTGATCATTTCAGGGGGTCTGAGAGGGATTCCATAGATACTTCTTCAGGAGGAGATTTCCAATATGTTAGTTGAATGTAGGCAAGGGTCTGAACCTCCTAGGGTGTTTAGGGCAGACATCTCTCAAAAGAAAAAAGAAAAAAACAAGCATATTTCTCTTGGTCATAAAGATCCCCAGTGTGAATGGCAGGATTTTACCCAGGGGTTATTTAATGCATCGATGGACCTGAAGCGTCCCCAAGGGGTATTTGTACCTCCTCCAGCTTGGTCTTCTACCACATTCAGGAGCCCCACAGAATAGGATTGCTCTGATGAGGACTAGGATTCAGAGGAAGAGTCCATTGCATAGCCCTCACAGATCCCTTCTCCCTTGGATTATGGCTCTGAGAAGGATGACATTATTAGCCTGACTCTACCTTTGATGAAATCTCCTTTGGGGATTTTTTAAATGGTACTGCTCTCAGCCTTCTGACATTCAAAAAATTATTATGAGCTCCTCCAGATGGAGTCAGCTAAGCCCTCTGCTGTTCCTCCTGTCTTGGCTGTCCTTTTGGATACCTTTTCAGCAGCTTTTGAGGTCACAGATTCACAACCTCCAGTCCCTAAGAAGCCTGACAGATTTTAGAAGGTGCCTAAGAAGGATTAGTTTCTCAACAAATGTTCCTCTGCTGACCCTTCTGTGATGCTGCCAGCCCAGGTAGCTGGAATTTTGTAAATGATTCTAGGTCATTTGTGAATATTGCTATGATTTATATAGAACTGCATGTTATGATCTGAGCTTCAAGTATGTAAACACAGCATACCCTGCCAGAACATAAAAGATTAACTTACAAAACTTCAACAAAATAAGTTGAAATTAAGTGCTTTATGGTGTGCTATAAATGTTAGTTAATGCAGCAAGAAGACAGAATGTCTAGAGCTAGAAATGTTTCTATTGCCTTGGAGAGAAGTATTTACTATGTTTAAAATGTAAAGTGTTTTATTGCTCTGTGACTTCCTAGCAGCTGCACATCTGAGAAGTATGTACTTCTCACACAGCGATGTTAAAAATTGTTGGTATCTGTTAGCCTAGGAACTGAAGGAAGGTGACAAAGAGTGATGTCATCCAAGCTGACCCAGCAGTAATGTTTGAAAGTAATTTAAGAACTCTTTCAGAGAAAGACAGTGCATTTAGTATCTTGACTTGGACCTAGAACCATCCATTCAGCACTTATGCCTGCATGTTGCTCTGTAGGTAAGATTTAGGCATAGTATTTCTTTTAGAGATAGGAATATAGTAAAGATTAGATGTGTTCTGTATTCATTTGAGACTGTTCTACAATGTTGTTTTAAAATATTTCCTGTGATTCTGAACTCTGCAGTTGCTGTGTAGTTTGAGTATTGTCTTGTTATTTTAACAGTTGTTATTAAATATATTTAAACCTATCTTTGTGGCTGATATTTGCGAGACATATTTAAGCTCTTAGCGCACTTGCATATGTATTTGGTGACACTGTACAGGCCAGTCCAATAACCTTGCTCTTGGTCACACATAATTTTGATAATCGTAACATTACACAGTAGGATTGGTCACCCTTTGTAAGGGCCTTAGAGTAGCTGATAAAAAGTTAGTTGGTGGCAGTGATAACTACTTTATAGTCTGGGCAAAAGGGGGCATAGCAATTAAACCTGAGCCAGCCTTTCCCAGGTGTGTGCGTGTGTATGTGTTTGTGTGTGTTTGTTTGTGTGTGTGTGTGTGTGTGTGTGTGTGTGTGTGTGTGTGTGTGTGTGTGTGTGTGTGTGTGTGTGTGTGTGTGTGTGTTTGTATATAAATCAAATCCCAAAATGTATGTGTGTCAGCTACTTGGGCAGGGACATGAAGCACTGGTTGGACAGAGAGGGTGCTGGAGGTTTGAGCTTCACTACTCGACTGAGATCTCAACCTTATAGCTGTGCAAGTGGGGAGTATTACTGGGGATCTAGAGAAAGTGGGAGGAACCAGCTCCAGACTGACTGTGATCTCTGTGTGCTTTTAAGGGAAATTGTACTTTACTTTGTGTGTACTTGTTCTCCTCCCATCATGTACATACTTCAATGTTGCCAGTGGTGAGAATTGAGGATCTTTGATTACTGGGCCAGTGTAGGGATGTCACATATTAATTGGTGGCAATTGTGGGATATCCATGTCACATATTAATTGGTTGACAGTGGTGAGTTAGAGACATCACATATTAAGTGGCTTATAGTCGTTTGGATATTAAATTCCTGTAGCCTGTGTACAGTGGTCACTGAAGGTGTTTGTACTCTCACTCAGCCACACACTGAACATTCAGCATTCATATCACAATTTTTTTATTTTTTTTTTTGTTAGCTTAGTTAGTCAAGGAGAGCAGGCAAGCATGTCAGCAGAGGAGTATGACAAGCTGACAAAGAGCCAGTTGGCTGAGATGTGCCAAGCTATATGACTGGTGGATGTCAGCCTGACTAAAGCAGACATGATTGCAGCTGTAGTCACAGCTGCATCACAGGATAGCAACCAGGAAGACAACCAGACTGGCCTTGGAGATGTACAACTCTCAGAAAATGGACAGTTCAATCATTCCACAGAGGACTTCAAAATCCATCTGGATTTAAAGAGATTTGAGCTAAAGGCCAAGCTTTTGGAAATAGCGGCAGCAGAGAGACTGGGGCATCTAGAGACTGAGGAAATTGAGAAACTGCAATGTCTGAAGGTTGTGAAAAATTAGAAACTGTGACACCTCGAAGCTGAGAAGAAGGAGATGCAGAAGTAACATGAAAAAAAGATGCTGACTCTTTGGCAGAGTCATAGAGGTAATGGGGAAAGGAGTAATTGAACCCCAGAAACAACAAAGGTCAGTAAATGTCTTCCACAATTTACAGAGGGGATAATTTTGATAGATTAATTTATATGTTTGAGAGGGTATGTAAACTATAATGTTCTCCAAGGACTCTGGGTATGGTTCTTGATCCCCTTACTCCATGGTAGATCTGCAACTGCCATTTCTAAACTGTTTGAAACTGATTGCTGAAATGATATTGTTGTAAAAACTGTCTTTTAGAATGTTTTAAGTTAACAACTGAAGCTTATAGGAAAAAGGTTTTTGAGCATAGATGCAAGGCAGATGAAAGTGTGTGTGAATATGTTGCTGAACTAAGCACTTATTTTCATAGGTGGGTGAGTGCATGTCAGATCATCACTTTTGAATGTCTGTAAGACCTTTTGGTGAGGGAACAAGCCCTTGCCTGAATACATGAGAATCTGGTTAGCTGATAGACAATGCACTATAGCTGATGAGTTGGGGAAGAAAGGAGACCTATACCTAGCAAGCAGGGCATCACTGCATGGAAAAGGGACCCCCAGTGCTACTCATGGGTCTAAGGGAACCCATGGTCGACAGCCCAGCCTGTCCCAACAGATTCTGCAAGTAGCATGGGAAGCCACTAGTCCAGGTGCATATCCAGGACCAAGGGTTAAATGTTTTAAATGCAACCAGTGGGGCCATGTAGCATATAGATGTCCATGGATGCAAGGTGGGGAACAAAAGCTGGGAGAGCCAGTAAGTGGGAATGACAAAATGCCAACAGTAGGTTGTCTGGAGACAACAAGGGTACCAAATTACCAGAAGAGGTTATATCCTATCTTAATAAATAGGAAAGAGGCCCTGGCTAAGAGAGACACAGCCTCTGACCTAACCATTGTGAAGCCTGCAATGGTTACAGAGGAGCAATACTTGCTTGGTCAGTTTACTCCAGTCAGAGCTTTAGGAGGAATCCCACTGCAAATACTTTTGCAAGGGTTCAACTTGACTGAGAGGGTAGAAAAAGAAGCAAGTCAGTAGGTTTGTTTGAAGATATCCCTACAGATGTTCTGATAGGGACACGCAGTCAGGCTTGGAGACAAGCATTTGGGTTTGGTAGCCTGGGGGAGACCCATACAGACTGTACACTTGGAGCCAGGACTGGTGAGGTGGTTACTTCAGGGAGGGAGCTACCCTGTAGCAGTGAGACTGAAGGTGAGCCACAGCTGCTGGTGGGTAATGTTGTTCCCTTGGACAGAGTGACTACAAGGACAGATGTGAGTTATTGTACCCGAGCTGACAGTGAGGCACCGCTGTCAGAAAATCCAGACTTCCTGTGGAAGTGGAGCTGAGAAGGGATATAAAGAGAGATTTGAGACAAGCTTAGCTCTCTGACCCTACATTACAAGGCTGGAGGGAGGTAGCTAGTGAGTCACGTGATTCTCAAGGGAAGGAGGAATCTGTATACTGGGCCAAAGGTTACTGAATAGAGAGTGGACCCCTTAGGGAGGGCTAGAGGGTGAGACAATACAGCAGTTGGTAGTGGCCAGAGCCTGCTGTCTGTCAATTCCAGTCATAGCCCATGATATTCCCTTTGCAGGTCATATAGGCATAAAGCATACAAAGAGATGTATTATGCAGAACTTCTATTTGCCTGGGATTTACAGAGATGTTACAGGGTATTGCAGCACATGTGAGCAGTGCCAAAAGGTAGACAAGGCAGGAGACAAGGTGAAAGCTCCTGTGATGCTTTTGCCTGTGACTGAGGAGCCATTTCAGAAGGTAGTTTTGGATATTGTGGGGGTGTCTGAGTACCCTGAGTTCCACAGGGAAAAGGGATAACCTACTGGTAGTAGATTGTGCTACCAGGTACCCTGTGGTAGTGGCTCTGTCCTCCACTGAGGTAGAAAATATGTCAAATGCTTTGTTAGAGTTTTTCAGCAAGGTAGGTTTCCCAAAATAAATACTGACTGACAGAGTTTCCAGTTTAATGTCAGACCTGCTGGCTTGTCTGAGGAAGTACTGTGGAGTCAAGCACGAAAAGACCACCCGCTACCATCCCCAGACTAATGGTCTTGTTGTAATGTTAAACTCTACGCTCAAGTCCATGCTATGGGCATTTGCAGACCTGTTTAAGAGGGAGTGGGACAAATATTTGCTCCATATGTTGTTTGCTTGCAGAGAGGTGCCCCAGGAATCCAAAAGTTCTTCACCCTTTGAGTTATATGGGTGTAGGGTGAGGTGACCTCTAGATTTGATTTGAGATGAGTGGGAGGCTGAATTTGAATCCCCCAAGGAGTCTGTTGTAGCATATGGCTTAAACCTCAGGTCAAGGCTCAGGGAACTCATGGGCTTGGCACAGGAGAACCTGGCAGAAGCACAACAGCAGAAAAAGGTCTGGTATGACAGGAATGCTTAAGCTAGAGACTATGCTGTAGAGCAGCAGGTAATAGTTCTCATTCCTGTCAGACACAACAAGCTACAGGCAGCTTGGGAGCAACCCTGCAAGGTGGTATGGAAGGCCAGTGATGTTAACTACATGGTAGAACTGCTAGGAAGGAGGCAGGAGCATAAATTGTACCGAGTTAACATAATGAAACCTTTCCATGATAGGGAGGCCCTTGTGCTAAGTATTTACAGTACAAGGCAGGAGGGGTATGAGGGGGATATGTTGACTGATTTCCTGAGTGAAACTCAAACAAACAGCTCAGTGGAAGGGGTAACAATGTCCCAGTAGTTATCTCCTACCGAGGTTCAAAAAATCTGAGCAGTGTTGCAGGAGTCTGCGGACAGGTTCACTAGGTAACCAGGGTGCACCCACTTGGTGCAGCACCATGTGGATACAGGATCCCAGAGGCCTATTATGCAAGCCTCTTATAGGGTGCCTGAGAGAGTCAAACAGACTCTGAGGGAGGAGATACAGGAAATGTTGGAACTAGGAGTAATTCAGGAGTCCAGCAGTCTCTGGGCCTCCACAGTAGTGCTGGTACTACAGGAAATTAAATAGTTACACAGAGTCAAATGCTTACCCCATGTGCAAGACAGATGAAGCCCTAGAGCAGCTGGGTGGGGAATAAGTATCTTACCACCACTGAACTTACCAATGGTTAGTAGCAGGTGGCCTTGACTCCCAGTGCTAGAGAAAGGTCAACCTTTGTGACACCTTCTGGCTTGTATGAGACCACAAAGGTGCCCTTTGCGATGAAAAATGCCACAGTTACTTTCCTGAGGATGGTAGATCAGACCCTAGCAGAAGCATGAGATTTTGCCCTTGCTTACTTTGATGATATTGCTATCTACAGCCATTCCTGGCATGAGCTGCTTCAGCATGTCAAGGAGGTGCTGGGCAGACTACAGAGGGCAGGCTTGACCATTAAGCCCTGCAAATGTCAGGTGGGTATCGCAGAGGTCTCCTACCTGGTATATGGAGTAGAGAGTGGTACGATCAGGCCAGAACCTGCCAAAGTGGAAGCCATTCAGGCATTGCCTGCACCTGTTACCAAAAAGCAGGTGTGGGCAATCTTAGAGACAGCACGGTACTACAGAACGTCTGTCCCCAGGTATAGTACCATAGCTGCTCTCCTCACTGACAAGGAAAAACAGGCCAGATAAGGTAGTGTGGACTTCAGCATGTGAGCAGGCATTCCAGAAGCTTAAAGGAGATTTTGGATGACCCCCTGTGTTAGCCACTCCAAATTACAGCAAAGAATTTGTTGTGCAGGTGGATGTTTCAAACTGCAGGGTGGAGGCTCTACTTAGCCAGGTTTCCTCAGAGGGCAAAGAGCATCCAGTGGTTTATCTCAGTCATAGGCTCTAACCCAGAGAGGAATGCTATGCAGATGTAGAAAAGGAATGCTAGCCATAAAGTGGGCACTGCAGAAACTTTAGCCTTATCTGTATGAAAGTAAATTCACAGTAGTTACAGACTACAATCCCTTAAAATGGCTACATCGAGCCAGCCAGCAAAATGCCAAGTTACTATGGTGGAGCCTAGGGTTGCAAGCATATGATATGACAGTGCAGCACCATAGCAGGGTTAGGAATGCCAATGCAGTTGGGCTCTCAAGACAGGGAATGGGGTAAGGTATTCTCAGATAGGCTTGGCCCTCTCAAGCAATTTTTTGCAAGGGTCACTTGAAAAACTAGCTTGCGTTTTAAGGAGTGGGGGCAATTGTGATGCTGCCAGCCCAGCTAGCTGCAATTTTGCAAATAACTCTAGGTCATTTGTGAATATTGCTATGATTTATACAGAACTGCATGTTGTGTACTGAGCTTCAAGAATATAACTACAGCATACCCTGCTGGAACATAGAAGATTAACTTACAAAACTTCAAGAAAATAATTTGAAATTAAATACTTTGTGATGTGACATACAAGTTAGTTAATGCAGCAAGAAGACAAGATGTCTAGAGCTAGAAGTTTTTCTATTGGCTAGGAGAAAAGTATGTGAAGTGTTTTATTGCTCTGTGACTTCCTAGCAGATTCACATCTGAGAGATATGTACTTCTCACACAGAGATTTTAACAATTCTGTTAGTATCTGTTAGCCTGGGACTGAATGCAGGTGACAAAAAGTGATGTCATCCAAGCTGACCAAGCAGTAATTTTTTATAGTAAATTAAGAACTCTCTCAGAGAAAGACTGTGCATTTTGTATCTTGTCTTGGACCTAGAAACATCCATTCAGCACTTCTGCCTGCATGTTGCACTGTATGTAAGATTTAGGCATACTATTTATTTTAAAGATAGATAAGAATATAATAAATATTAGTTTAGAATTTTCTGTATTCATTTGGGACTATCCTGCAATGTTATTTTAAAATATTTCCTGTGTTTTTAAATTATGCAGTTACTGTGTTGTTTGAGTATTGTCTTGCTCTTCTATTATTTATTATTAAATATATTTAAAACTATCTATGTGGCTGATATTTGTGAAACATATTTAAGCTCTTAAAGTACTTGCATATTTATTTGTGACACTGTACAGTACACTCCAATACCCTTGCTCTTGGTCACACATCATTTGGATAATAGTAATATTACACAGTAGGACTGGTCACCCTTTGTAAGGACCTTAGAATAGCTGATAAAGAGTTGGTTGGTGGCAGTGATAACTACCTTATAGTCTGGTCAGAAGGGGGCATAGCTAGTAAAGCTATGTCAGCCTTTCCCAGGTGTGTGTGTGTGTGTGTGTGTATTTGTATATAAATGAAATTCCAAAGTGTGTGCGTGCCAGTGACTTGGGCAGGGTCACAAAGCACTGGTTGGACAGAGAGGGTGCTGGAGGTTTTGGCTTGACCACTTTGCTGAGATCTCACCCCTATAGCTGTGCTGATGGGGAGGGTAATTGTGGATCTGAAGAAAGAGCGAAAACCCACCCCAGACTGACTGTGATCTCTGTGTGCTCTTAAGGGAAATTGTGCTTTACTGTGTGTGTGTGTACTTGTCATCTTCCCATTGTGTACATCCCTTACTGTTGCCAGTGGTGAGGATTGAGGATCCTTGATTACTGGGCCAGTGCAGGGGTATCACATATTAATTGCTGGCAGTGGTTGGATATCCACATCACATATTAATTGGTTGACAGTGGTGAGTTAGCCACATCACATATTAATTGGCTTGTAGTGGTGTGGATATTGAATTCTTGTAGCCTGTGTACAGTGGTCACTGAAGGTGTTTGTATTCTCAATCAGGCATGCAGTGAACATTCAGCGTTCATATCAAAATTGTTTTATTTTTATTGTTAGCTTAGTTAGTCAGGAAGAGCAGGCAAGCATGTCATCAGAGGAGTATGGCAAGCTGACAAGGAAACAGTTGGCTGAGATGTGGCAGACTAAAGGACTGGTACATGCCAACCAGAGTAAAGCAGACATTATTGCAGCTTTAGTCATATCTGCAACACAGGATAGCAACCAGGAGGACAATCAGACTGGCCTTGGAGATGTACAACTCTCAGAAAATGGACAGTTTAATCTTTCCACAGAGGACTTCAACATCCATCTGGAGTTAAAGAGACTTGAGCTATAGGCCAGTCATTTGTAAATAGAGGCAGCAGAGAGACTGAGGCATCTAGAGACTGAGGAAAATGAGAAACTGCAATGTCTGAAGGTTGAGGAAAATGAGAAACTGCAATGCCTGGAAGCTGAGGAAAATGAGACACAGAGGCAACATGAAAAGGAGATGCTGAGACCTTTCACCAGAGTCATGGAGGTAATGGTGATTGGAGTAAGTAAACCCCAGAAGCAACAAAGGTCAGTAAAGTTCTTCCACAATGTACAGAAAGGGATAATTTTGATAGTTTCATGCGTATGTTTGAGAGGGTATGTGAACAGTACAATTTTGACCAAGGGCTCTGGGTATGGTTCTTGACCCCCTTACTCCATGGTAAAGCTGTAACTGCCATTTCTAAACTGTCTCATACTGATTGTTTAAATTATAATGTTGTAAAGAACTGTCTTTTAGAATGACCTGAAGCTTATAGGAAAAAAGTTTTTTGAGTACAGATGCAAGTCAGATGAAAGCGTGTGTGAATACGTTACTGGACTAAGCACTTATTTTCATAGGAGGGTGAGTGGATGTCAGGTCACCAATTTTGAAAGGCTAGCAGACATTTTGGTGAGGGAACAAGCCCTTAGCACTTTGCCTGAGGACAAAATAATCTGGTTAGCTGATTGACAATGCACTACTGCAGATGAGTTGGGGGAGAAGGGAGATCTATCCCTAGTAAGTAGGGCATTACTGCACAGCAAAGGGACACCCAGTGCTGCTCATGGGTCTAAGGGAACCAATGGTGTGCAGCCCAGCCTGCCCCAACAGAGTCTGCCAGTAGCAGGGGAAGCCATTAATCCAGGTACACATCCAGGACCAAGGGCTAAATGCTTTAAAAGCAACCAGTGGGGGCCATGTAGCATACAGATGTCCATGGAGGCAAGGTGGGAAACAAAAGGTATGAGAGCCGGAAAGTGGGAATGACAAAATGCCAACAGTAGGTTGTCTCGAGACAACAAAGGTACCAAACTACCACAAGAGGTTATATCCTATTGTAGTGAATTGGAAAGAAGCCATGGCTAAGACAGACACAACCTCTGACCTATCCATTGTGAAGCCTGCAATGGTTACAGAGGAGCATTACTTGCTTGGGCAGTCTACTCCAGTCAGAGCTTTAGGAGGGACTCCATTGCAAATACCTTTGGCTAGGGTTCACCTTGACTAGGATGGTGGAAAAGGAAGCAAGTGAGTAGGTGTGTTTGAGGATATCCCTGCAGATGTCCTGATAGGGAATGATTTTGATAATGCAGTACCCTGTGTGCATGCAGTTCACACAGTCAGGGTTGGAGACAAGCATGTGGGTCTAGTAGCCTGGGGGAGACCCAGACATACCTCACAATTGCAGCCAGGAATGGTGAGGTGGTTACTTCAGGGAAGGAGAAACCCTGAAGCAGTAAGACTAAAGGTGAACCACAACTGCTTTTGGGTAATGATGTTCCCTTGGACAGAGTGACTGCAAAGGCAGAGGTGAGTAGTAGTACCTGGGCTGACAGTGAGGCATCACTGTCAGAGAATACCAGACTTCCTGTGGAAGGGGAGGTGAGAAGGGTTACAAAGAGAGAGTTGAGACAGCCTCAGCTCTCAGACCTACGTTGCAAAGCCTGAGGGAGGTGGCTAGTGAGGCACTTGATTCTCAAGAGAAGGGGGGATCATTATAATGGGATAAAGGGTTGCTGTATAGAGAGTGGACCCCTGAGGGAGGGCTAGAGGGTGAGAGAATACAGCAGTTGGTAGTGCCCAGAGCCTACCATCTGATACTTCTAGCCATAGCCAATGATATTCCCTTTGTAGGTCTTATGTGCATAAAATGTACAAAGAGATGTATTATGCAGAACATCTATTGGCCTGGGATTTAGAAAGATGTAACAGGGTACTGCCAGACCTGTGAGCAGTGTCAAAGGTAGGCAAGGCAGTAGACAAGTTGAAAGCTCCTTTGATGCATTTGCCTGTGATTGAGGAGCCATTTAAGAGGGTAGCTATGGCTATTGTGGGGTTTCCTGAGTATCCCAAGTTCCACAGGGAAAATTATATCCTAGTGGTAGTAGATTATGCTACCAGATACATTGAGTCAGTGGCTCTGTCCTCCATTGAGGCAGAAAAGGTGGCAAATGCTTTGTTACAGATTTTCAGCAGGGCAGGTTTCCCAGAAGAAATACTGACTGACAGAAGTGCCAATTTCATGGTAGACTTGCTGGCTTGTCTGTTGAAGTACTGTGGGGTGAAGTGCCTAGAGACCACACCCTACCATCCCCAGACTAATGGTCTTGTTGAGATGTTAAACTCTAAACTCAAGTACATCCTACAGGTATTTGCAGACCAGTTTAAGAGGAAGTGGGACAAATACCTGCCCCATCTGTTGTTGGCTTATAGAGAGGTGCACAGAAATCTACAGGTTTTTCACTCTTTGAGTTGTTGTATGGGCATAGGGTGAGGATATCTCTAAATTTAATTTGAGATGAGTGGCAGGGTGAGTGTGAATCCCACAAGGAGTCTGTTGTGGCATATATCCTAAACCTCAGGATAAGGCTCAAGCAACTCATGGGCTTGGCACAGGAGAATCTGGCAGAAGCACAACAGCAGAAAAGGGTCTGGTATGACAGGAATGCTCAAGCTAGAGAGTATGCTGTAGGGCAGCACATAATGGTTCTCATTCCTGTCAGACACAACAAGCTGCATGCAGCTTTGGAGGGACCCTACAAGGTGGTAAGGAAGGTCAGTGATGTTAAATACATGGTAGAACTGCTAGGCAGGAGGCAGGGGCACAAATTGTACCATGTTAACATGCTGAAACCTTACCATGATAGGCAGGCCCTTGTGCTAAGTCTTTGCAGTACAAGGTGGGAGGAGTATGTGGAGGATCTGGTGGCTGATCTCCTCAGTGAAGCTAAAACTGACAGTTCAGCAGAAAGGGTAGCAATGTCCCAGTAGCTATCCCATACCCAGGTTTGGGAAATCTGAGCAGTGTTACAGACATTAGGGGACATGTTCACTGGGAAAACAGGGTGCACCCACCTGGTGCAGCACCATGTGGATACAGGACCTCAAAGGCCTATTAAGCAGGCCCTTATAGGTTGCCTGAGATAGTCAAACAGACTCTGAGGAAGGAGATACAAGAAATGTTGGAACTGGGATACTTCATCAGTCCAGATGTCCCTGGGCCTCTCCAGGGGTGCTGGTATGAAAGAAGGATTGTTCTGTGTGGACTACAGGAAATTAAATAGTCACACAGAGTCATATGCTTACTCCATGCCCAGGATAGATGAAGCTCTAGAGTATCTTGGTGGGGCTGAGTATCTTACCACCACTGATCTTACCAGGGGTTACTGGCAGGTGTCCTTGACTCTCAGTCCTAGAGAGAGTTCAATCTTTGTTACTCCTTTTAGCTTTTATGATTTCATGAAGATGCCTTTTGGGATGAAAAATGCCCCAGTGACTTTCCAGAGGCTGGTAGATCATATCCTAGCAGAAGCAGGATGTTTTGCCCTTAGGATGATATTCCTATCTACAGCCATTCCTAGCAAGACCACCTTCAGCATGTCAGGGATGTACTGGGTAGACTAAAGAGGGCATGGTTGACCATTAAGACCAGCAAATGTCAGGTGGGTATGGCAGAGGTCTCCTTCCTGGGACATAGAGTAGGGAGTGGCAAGATCAGGCCAGTACCTGCCAAAGTGGAAGACATTCATGCATGGTCTGCATCTGTTACCAAAAAGCAGGTGAGGGCATTCTTCAGACAGCAGGGTCCTACAGAAAGTTTGTCCCCAATTATAGTACCTTAGCTGCTTCCCTCACAGAACTGACAAGGAAAAACAGGGCCAGATAAGGTAGTGTGGACCTCAACATGTGAGCAGGCATTCCAGAAGCTTAAATGAGCTTTGGTAGGACCTATGTGATATCCAGTCCAGATTACAGCAAAGAATTTGTTGTGAAGTTGGATGTTTCAAACCATGAGGTGGGGGCTGTACTTAGCCAGGTTTCCTCAGAGGGAGAAGAGCACCCAGTTGTTTATCTCAGTTGTAGGCTCCAACCCAGGGAGGAATGCTATGCAGCTATAGAAAAGGAATGCCTAACTATAGTGTGGGCACTGCAGAAACTTCAGCCTTATCTGTATGGAAGGAACTTCACTGTAGTTACAGACTACAATCCCTTAACATGGCTACATTGAGCCAGCCAGCAAAATGCCAAGTTACTAAGGTGGAGCCTATGGTTGCAAGCATATGATATGATATGACAGTGCAGCACCACAGTTGGGTTAGCAATTCCAATGCAGATGAGCTGTCAAGACAGGGAATTGGGTAAGGTATTCCCAGATAGGCTCAGCCCTCTCAAGCAATGTTTCTCAAGGCTCACTTAAAAAACTAGCTTGAGTTTTTTTTTGGGATGGGGGGGGGGGGGTATTGTGATGCTGCCAGCCCAGCTAGCTGGAATTTTGTAAATAATTCTATGTCATTTGTGAATATTGCTATGATTTCTATAGAACTGTGTGTTATGTACTGAGCTTCAAGAATGTAACCACAACATAACCTGCTGGAACGTAGAAGATTAACTTACAAAACTTCAAGTAAATAAGTTGAAATTAATTGATTTGCGATGTGCCATACAGGTTAGTTAATGCAGCAAGATAATAGGAAGTCTAGAGCTAGACGTTTTTCTGTTGTCTTGGAGAGAAGTATTTACTATGTTTAAAATGTAAAGCGTTTTATTGCTCTGAGACTTCCTAGCAGCTGCACATCTGAGAGATATGTACTTTCACACAGAGATGTTTAAACTTCTGTTAGTATCTGTAAGCTTGGGAATGAAAGGCAGGTGACAAGGAGTTATATCATCCAAGTTGACCGAACAGTAATGTTTGATAGTAATTTTAGAACTCTCTTTCAGAGAAAGACTGTACATTTTGTATCTTGTCTTCGACCTCGAAACTTCCATTCAGTAATTCTGCCTGCCTGTTGCTGTGTAAGTAAGATTTAGGCATAGTATTTCTTTTAGAGGTAGATATGAATATAGTAAAGATTAGTTTAGATATTTTCTATTCATTTGAGACTATTTCCTGTGATTCTGAACTCTGCAGTTACTGTGTTGTTTGAGTATTGTCTTGCTATTTTATTATTTATTATTAAATATATTTAAACCTATCTTTGTGGTTGATATTTGTTGTATTTGGTGACACTGTACAGGCCACTCCAATAGCTTTGCTCTTGTTCATACTTATCATTTGGATAATAGTAACATTACACAGTAGGATTGGTCACCCTTTGTAAGGGCCTTAGTGTAGCTGATAAAGAGTTGGTTGGTGGCAGTTATAACTATCTTATAGCCTGGGCAGAAGGGTGCATAACTAGTAAACCTGTGCCAGCCTTTCCAAGGTGTGTGTGTGTGTGTGTGTGTGTGTGTGTGTGTGTGTGTGTGTGTGTGTTTGTATATAAATCAAATCCAAAAGTGTGTGTGTGTGTGTGTGTGTGTGTGTGTGTGTGTGTGTGTGTGTGTGTGTGTGTGTGTGTGTGTGTGTGTGTGTGTCAGTGAGTTGGGTAGGGACCCTAGCACTGGTTGGACAGACAGGGTGCCGGGGGTTTTGGCTTGACCACTCGGCTGAGATCTCAACCCTATAGCTGTGCCAGTGGGGAGTCTTATTGTGGATCTGGAGAAAAAGGGAGCAACCATCCCCAGACTGACTGTGATCTCTGTGTGCTCTTAAGAGGAATTGTACTTCACTGTGTGTGTACTTTTCTTCCTCCCATTTTGTACGTCCCTCACTGTCACCTGTGGTGAGGATTGAGGCTCCTTGATTATTGAGCCAGTGCAGGGGCATCACACCTTCTCTAGTATCTGTCTCTTTTGACAAACTGTCTAAGCTTTTGCCTTCTACTAAAATACTTTCTTCAGATAAGGACAGTAGAGCTATGGAATGGCTGGTAAAGAATATGCAGCTGCCATCTTAGCCTTTTGGGCGATTAACTACCAGACCCATATGACCAGGTATGTTTTGACCCTTCTTTCTCAGGCTTCCCAGGTTAACCCTTTTAGGCACCTTTTTATGAGGACATGCTTAGGGTTCTACAGGAGGCCATGAAACACGCTACCAGGAAATCTTATTTGTCCAGATAAAAGAAATGTTCTGTTTGGTTCCTTGATTGTAACCAGGATCTAGTTTCTGTGGAGATCTCTGTGGTTCTCTTTTATTTGTGTGAATTGTTCCATGCTGGGTTACCATATTCTTCTGTTAAAGCTCTTTTTTCAGCTATTTCTGCTTGTCTGACATTAACTCCTATGGCCTCTAGATTTGGGGTCACGCAATTTGTTATGGACGTCCTTCATATTAGACTGCCCAAGAAGCCTATTTCACCTTCCTGTGACCTTAATTTTATTCTTAAAAAACTGACTCAGGCTCCTTTTGTGCCTGCAGCTTCAGCTTCCTTACCACATTTTACATGGAAGACTGTTCTTCTTTTGGTCCTTACTTCACCTAAGAGAGTGCCCAAACTCCAGGCTCTTATAGCTGTTCCTCCATTTTTAGTTTTTTATAGGGACAGGGTGTCTCTTCATACTAATCCTTCCTTTATACCTAGGGTGATTAATGAATTGTCTCTTGATCAGTCTATTAATTTGCCCTCATTTTTCCTTCTCCACAATCTGCTAGTGAGAAGGTTCTTCACACCTTGGATTTTAATAGACAGCTCAGATATTATTTAGGTAAGACTAAGACCATTTGCAGGTCTGAGCAGCTTTTTATTTTCTTTCATCTCGGATCACTAGGTTTGGTTGTTTCTAAGCAAACTGTTTCTTCATGGATCTCTAAGGCCATTCTTTTTGTTACTCGTTTCATGGGAAAAGCCTTTATGCCTCTGTAAAGGCTCATTCTACGAGGGCTGTGGCTTTCTCTGATGTTTTTTCAAGAGTTTAGATTCCAATTTCATCCTCGAGGCTGCTATTTGGACCTCTGTACATACCTTTGCAAAGCATTACAAACTGGCTGTTCTTTCCAGATCAAGAGCTAGCTTTGCTGGAGCTATACTGAATGGGTTTCTTGAGGGCTCTGCTAGGCCTTCCTCCTACCTATATTCCTCTTGAGCTTTTGTATCCTCCCTTTAGTAAAGAACACTGCAACAGTGATATGGATGGACATAGTACAGCTGTGTAAAATGTTACCATAGTAGTAAATGTCCTTCTCTTCAGTGTTACAGTATTCACTCCCTCCCTCCTCTCTCTTCTGCTGTAATCTTTTCCTTTTTCTCCTTCTGGATGCACATGTTCCTCCTATTTCCCATGACTGTTGTTACAGCTGGGGCTATTCAGTTCTGAGGACTGCATGCCTGTTCATCACCTTTATGCCCTATGTCTTGACTGGGGAGCATATACATGATGTACAACGTCTATAAAATCCTGTCTTTGGTATACTGGGCAAACATTGGGCTACCCTTGGCAGGGAATCCCTTTAGTAAAGAATACTGCAACAATGAAGAGAAGGACATCTATTTTTATGGTAAGATTTTACACAACTGTACTTTATCCCCAGTGAAACAGTCAGCCTGCAACATAAATTACTGATTGGCACAGTCGGCTGCAACAGAGGTCAGAGAAGACTCTAAAATCAAAAGAGACCCGGCTGAAGACAATTGTGTGGAGAGAAAGCACAGCAGTTCAAAGAATTACTCAGGGCTCTAGCACCTAAAAGAAGAAGAGGAACAGGAGGAACTGAAGAAATTGAAGAAGAATGGCAGCACTTCAAAACAGCATGTGTGAGGCCTACAAAACAGATATTCAGTCGAGCTAGGTATGGAAATAAGCATCTATATTACATAATTAAACTTTTAAAAGTTCGAACATCATATGGTCGACACCATATGATCGAACTTTTAAAAGTTCAAAAATGTAATAAAAAAATAAATCAAAGAAAACAACCTGAAAGGTTTAAGCAGGGGGGCAAACCCCCCACCCCCCCTGATCTTTAAATATACAACTCCGAGATCACACTACAGTGCAGAAAAGGGAAAAATTCCCATTCTGCACTGTACGGAGACCTCCGCTGAAACGTTCAAACTTTTAAAAGTTCGATCATATGATGTCGACCATATGACGTTCAAATGTTTAAGAGTTCAACAACATGATATAGACCCGGAAATGCAGTGCATAAAGAAAACTGGTGGTGGAATGCAGAAGTCCAGGAAGTTATCAAAAGAAAGTAGGAGCATAGGAAGAAGTGGGAGATAGAAAAGATGGACCAGTCTAGCAAGGAATACTAGGCATCAGAAGCATTCTGACAGCTTCTGAACAATAAGCCAGTAGATGGCACAAAGAAACTATATCAGGTTGCAAGGCAAAAACAGAAAGATAAAGAATATTGTCAGAGACCCTTCATAAGGTTTGCCACTGGAGGCCAAAGTTACTATGGCCCAACACATCATAGTCAAATAAATGTTCTAGCATCTAGCAGGTGGCACACCAGGTGGATCTTAAGAGATCTATGGCACGTGACGGAGTACATAACCTTCTCTTATGCCACTCAGGAATGACAAAAAAAATGGTAGAATTCCATCCAGTCTTCTAGTCTTTTAGTCATAATAGATGTAATAGAACACAACCTTGTTGCAAGGAGCAATCCATCAGGTGCACAGGTGCACAGACGAGGGCATATTTGATCAAAACATAGTTTATACTCCATCAGCTGCTGGCTTGTGTGTAACACAGCATCACAGCAAATGTGTTCTGCAAACACCATAGCAGTACATACCATGTTCATTTCTGGCAGGTTGGTGAGCTTTGCCAACCATTCTGACAGTGTCAAGTACCTGAATAAGTATCTCAGAGTTATTTTCTGGGTATATGAGGTGCCAGCAAACAGTGACATACCAGTGATATGTCTTCACCCCTCCTGCACTACCATAATCTTGTTGGCTAACCCTAACCCTATCACTGCCTCAGCCCTAAAAAAAACTCTGCATATACCATATGACACACACCACACATACCACACACCACACATACAATAACACACACACACACACACACACACCCGCATATACATGCTGACCCACTTATAGCCAAAAGCACCTACCCAACATGACATGAACTTTCAGCAAAACTCTATCCTTCAATAAGGAAAAACAAAAGAGTACAGTCTATTGAGAAATTAATGTTCAGCAGAGTGAACTGCTTTTATATACACACACACACACACACACATATATATATATATATATATATATATATATATATATATATATATGTATATGTATATATATATATATATATATATATATATATATATATATATGTGTGTGTATGTATATATATATATATATATATATATATATAGATATATATATATATACAGTGGATATAAAAAGTGTACACACCCCTGTTAAAATGCCAGGTTTTTGTGATATAAAAAATGAGACCACAATAAATCATTTCAAAACTTTTCCCACCTTTAATGTGACCTATAACTTGTACAATTCAATTGAAAAACAAACAACTCTGTTGGGGAAAACATATAAAAAAATTAAAAAAAATGTACAATATGCTGGTTGCATAAGTGTGCACACTGTTAAACTAAAACTTTGTTGTGTGTGCACACCCTTAAACTAATACTTTGTTGAAGCACCTTTTGATTTAATTACAGTGTTCAGTCTTCTTGGATACACACCTGCCATAAATTAAAGAGACTCTGATTAACCCCAAATGAAGTTCAGCTGCCCTAGTAGGATTTTCCTGACATTTACTCAGTTGCCTGCTACAGTAAAAGCCATGGTTCGCAGAGAGCTTACAAAGCATCAAAGGGATCTCATTGTTGAAAGGTATCAGTCAGGAGAAGGGTACAAAAACATTTCCACAGCATTGGATATACAATGGAACGCAGTGAAGACAGTCATCAAAAAGTGTGTAAATATGGAACAATGGTGACATTGAAAAAAAATGGATGATTCTCAGAAATTGATGAAAAAACAAGATGAAAACTGGTCAGGGAGGCTGCTAAGAGACGTACAGCAACACTGAAAGAGCTGCAGGAATTGCAGGCAAGATGTTGTGTCTTTTGGCTTTTTCCCAGTTAGGGGTCGCCACAGCGGAACTCCGGTCCACTAATGATTGGCAGTAGATTTTTACGTGCCGAGTTGCTGGCCCTGATGCACAACCTTCAACGAAGGTATGCCCATTCACGCATGTCTCCACACAGATGATGCTCTAGCTGAGAATTGAACAGGACAGCATCTTACTGTGAAGCGACAATGCTACCGCAGCACCACCACCGTAGGAATTTCAGGCAGGCTGTGTGCAGGGTAATTGACTGCCCCAACCCCTCACCCCTGCAGCCATACCAATATCCCATTACTTGGCTGTCTCTCCTCAATTACCATAACAATTAGTGGAGCTTATCAAAATAAGTTGATTGTGAAACACTGGTTTCTTTTTTTTTTTGTTGTTGCTGCTGTTCAGTGGAAGAACTGGGGGGCATGGTAGAGATTGACTTCTTTTCTTTTTTTTTTTCCTTCACTGTAATCAGCAATTGGCCAATCACTACAATGTAATGATTGGCTTATTACAGTAAAGTTTTTTTTTTTTTTGCTCCTTAATGGAAGAGGTGGGGACATGGTAGAGATTGACTTGTTTTCTTTTTTATTCACTGTAATTAGCAATTGGCTAATTGCAACAAATTGATTGTATTTTCTTTTCTTCTTTTCTGAGGGGGTAGGGGACTGGTTGAGCCAGCTACACTTTTGTATTCATGCATGTGTACAGAAAAGGCACAATTAAAGATGCCATTTATGATAATGCACTATGGCTGTGAATAAACTCGAGTTAATGAAGTAATTATGATGACAGCGAGAAATTATAAAAAAAACGCCATACAGTTTCCAAATCCACCACCTTCCAAAGAAGCATTAGACATTACTGTCTAAATTAGTGCAGTGCTAAGTGGGAGTAAGCAAGTGTAAGCATAATTAAGCAGTAGTAAGCAGGACTAAGCATATGTAAGCAGTGGTAAGTGGGTTTAAGCCCGTTTGCATGAGGGTAAGCAATGCGCCCACAGGTTAAGCAATATTGACGCTAACTCTCTGTAAGCATATTTAACCAGAGGTTAGCATTGCTTACCTTCACGCAAACCCAAGCAAACCTGCTTACAACTGCTTAAAAGTACATTAAGCACTCTGTATGCATCAGCCACTGTTCTCACCAGAAATAAAATAAACAGCCTTTGCAGGGCTTGAACCCAGGATCCTGTACACTATAGTCACAGTAGTTAACCACTAAGCCATCACAGCAGTACATAAGACTGAGGTATCACCAAACAGATCCTCACTATAGGAAATCCAAACTGAACATGTGAAAGGAATCTCTATAAAGTTTTATGTTGCATAATTTACTACATAACATAAATATGTGAACTGGAGTACTGCATTAAGCCCAGATGTGAGGTGTCATTTTAATAAAGTGTTGAAATCCTCTAATAAACACAAGGACCCCATAAAGTGTACGTACACATGAATCATGGATACCAAACACAAAAATAACATGTAATGAATAATAAATCAATGCCACAATGCAAATATAATGCAACTTAAATATTAAGCAACACTAAGCATTGCACAGCCCAGCTTAGTAGGTGTAAGCAATGTGTAGGCCAGCTAACTCAGTCTGCCCATTGGTATACCCCTTTAAGCACTGCCAACCTTAGATAAGCAGGTTTGCCCATAGCTTAGCTTTTTCAATACTGTCCAATCATTGCAAAGTGTAGGAACCCAACCCTATTTAAACCCAACAGGCGGGAAAACATCTCATAACTGGTTGTAGCTTCCCCTTGTAGGCACTACGTTTGCAATGGGAGAGGGTGTATGTTTTCAGGCGCAGTGCTGGGGTATCCAGGAGTCCAGAATCATGGCAGGACTCCTTGTGAAAGACCATGACATGAGACTGCTACAGGGCCAGTGCCAGGGTTCCCAATACAAAGTGAAAGCCTGGTACCATCTCGCCCGTGACCTCACCAGTGCCACTGGCATACCCTGAACTGGTGAGCAGGTCAGGCATCACTATGCCGACCTGAAGTGGCATAAGGGGGATCTTTTGGATCAGTGGATCCAAGAAGCTAGGAGGACAGGGGAGGTCCCAGCCATGTGTAAGTATCAGTCCACTACCTGTTTAATAATTGCCAGCTCATGTATATTATGGATAGATATGGCTAAATATTCCTCTTATGTCTTTCACAGTGGCAAGTGAGTGGACTATGAACTAGAAGGCCCATGGATGTAGATTGGAGTGGTTGCAACGCAAGGCAGGTTAGTAATACTCTTGCATGCACTGTCATAGGAAATAAATCTAAAAGTAGTAGTAAGTTAATTGCCTATATAAACCCTGTATTATTTATGGCATGTACTGCATACACCAGAGAATATGGCAGAAAGAGTCTCATATAGGTCGTATGTAAATAAAAGCATAAAAGCCTGACTATAAAGGTCTAACTGCTGGATTGCATGTGCTTACTCTGGTATCATATGGTAATGTAGAGTTGCAATCACTTAATAGTACTGTTGTATTAAGCACTGTTACCCACACTGTGCTGCATAAATAAAATGTGTAGGAATGTCTGTATATGACTGGTGTAATCCCAAGAGGTCATATAGTACAACTGAGAGAGAATTAGACAGAAAACAGAGAAAAGACAGACAATAAAATCCAAATAGCACACTCAACTGTGATGTGAACTGTTATATTTTTAGTACACACAGCCATGGTTTGAATCCTGGGAGTGGTAGTAGTCTGCATACAGAACAGAAGCATACCCCACAACTGTACAGAAATGTCCAGAATGTCCAGTAAATTGGCCCATACCTGCTGCCTGTCACCCTGTCTTCCTGGGAAATCAGCAGGATGATCCCAGACATTTAGACAGCAAACAAGAAATACAACTGATTGTCAGACATCTATAACAACAAACCTGTCACTCTAGCAACTCCCCAAAATGTTATGAGAGTAATAAGCCAAGTATGTCCCATCTACACCCCCATGTTGTCAAGCTGTGACCAGAGTGTGTACAGTAACAGAGTGAGATGTATGTGCATAATACTAATGTGGAATCTGGTAATTTGTGTGGCAGCATTCAGGTAGTGCTAACAAACATTGCTCCCACAGGTCTGTCAGATACAAACACTGTGCCTAGAAATAAAAGATTGATACCCTGTACTGATACTGTTTACTCTGGTATTGTATGGCATTCTTAGTGTTGCAGTTGCTCTGAATAATAAGGTATTACTCAGCACTGTCACTCACACTGTGCTACATAATATAACTGTCTAAGAAACCCTGTATAAGAGTGTTGTAATACAAGATCAGAATGTAAAACCACAAGATAATTACAGAAAGAAATCAGATAAAAGATACACATTAATATCTATATAGCACACACAACTGTGATGGACAGTGTTTTATATTTAGCAAACACAGCCATGGTCTGAATCCTGGGAGTGGTAGTAGGCTGCATACAGAATCATATCCCACAACTGTACAGATATGTCCAGAATGTCCAGTAAATCAGCCCATATCTGCTGCCTGTCACTCTGTCCCCCTGGGAAATCAGTGGGATGATCCCAGACATTTAGGCAGCAAACAAGAAATGCAACTGATTGTCAGACATATATAAGAGCAAACCTGTCACTCTAGCAACTCCCCAAAATGTTATGAGAGTAATAAGCCAAGTATGTCCCATCTACACTCCCACGTTCTCAAGTTGTGACCAGAGTGTGTACAGTATCAGAGTGAGATGTATGTGCATAATACTAATGTGGAATCTAATAATTTGTGTGGCAACATTCAGGTAGTGCTAACAAACATTGCTCCCACAGGTCTGTCAGATATGAACACTGTGCCTAGAAATAAAACATTGAGACCCTGTACTGGTACTGTTTACTCTGGTATTGTATGGCATTGTTAGTGTTGCAGTTGCTCTGAATAATAAGGTATTACTGATCACTGTCATCCGCACTGTGCTACATAATATAACTGTCTAGGAAATCCTGTATGAGTGTTGTAATACAAGGCCAGAATGTAAAACCACAGGAGAATTATAGACAGAAATCAGGTAAGAGATACACAGCAATATTTATATAGCACGCATAAGTGTGATGGACAGTGTTTTATTTTTAGCAGACACAGCTATGGTCAGAATCCTGGGACTGGTAGTAAGCTGCATGCAGAATCATACCCCACAAGTGTACAGAAATGTCCAGAATGTCCAGTTAAAA
Organism: Protopterus annectens; assembly: GCF_019279795.1. Classification (NCBI taxonomy): domain Eukaryota; kingdom Metazoa; phylum Chordata; order Ceratodontiformes; family Protopteridae; genus Protopterus; species Protopterus annectens. The sequence goes on along the minus strand of NC_056747.1, from coordinate 1,083,069,638 downwards.
TCCCAATTTCTGCCGCCTGTCCCCCTAGTATATCATTTGCTAATCTCTGACAAGTAGGCAGCATGTCATATAACTGACTGTCAGGCCTGTACATATTTGGAAAATGTCAATGAAAACAAACCTGTCATTGTACAATTCACTAAAGGTTTAAGAGGTCAATAGTCGAAATATGTCCAGGTTCACCTGCATGTGGTCAAGACATGCCCAGAGTTTGTGCAAAAAGAGATGGACAGGTATGTGCATAACATCAACTTGGAATCTGGGAGTATGTGTAGAAACAGTTATTTAGTGTTATCAAACAATTCCTCCACAGGTATACCAGATAAGAGGTGTATACTCCAGGTAAAACCAGTTCATGTATATAGTTTTCGACAGCCATACCACTGTTCAAACTAAGGCAATAGGTTAGTGTACTAATACTTGTAAGGTACAGATAACAGCACTGACTAGGAAAGTAATGTGAACTACAGGAATATACTAGTTGTTAATTGATATCTTTCTCCCCCCCACCATATCTGCAACAATAAACTAAATACACAACTCAACCAGTATGTGCTGGCTTAACTCTAATGTTGGGACATATGTCCTATTATTCGATAATTATTTAAATCTGTTTCTATGCATATGCTGTGTTGAAACACTTTCACATTGGTAGCATGGTGCCATCAATGTACCTGCATGCTGTTGTAATTACCACTGTGGTCCCATATATGCATGTGTTTTGTTTGCTATGCAACTGTTCCATATCTGGTGTTTGGGTTAATGGGAATATCTATGCATGCTGTTATACCTAATCCTGGAATGTGTTGACTATTACTAACCCACATATGTTGATAAAACTTAAACACCATAGCACATATGGGAATGCGGGTCCCAGCGAATTCACCTGTCCCGCCTTAGCTGGCTGTGGCACTGGGCACCAACATGTCTGGGGCCTAACCAGGGACCTCCTCATCCATTGGTCCTGCACCACCTTCAGGTGGAACCACCTCAGGGGATGGGGCTCACCCCCCTGGGAGCGGGCATGGACAGGAACCTGTCATCCATTGCCAGGGCCGGATCATGGTGCATAGTGAGCTCCGCAGGGAGGTCGGAGATCTGCTAAGCCAGCTTGAGGGCCATGTGTCAGGACTAGAGGGTCGGCCTGGCTCTCCTACTCAGCTCACAGCACAGCCATCTTCAGGGCTGAGAAAGTGCAGTGGTGACTGCCATGGGGGTGGACCTCAGTCCCACTGTTTCCAATAGGGGGCTCATGGGCTTCGGATTTCCCAACACCCCTCCCCATCAAGGTGTTTACCCACCATATGTGTCATATACCACCTCTGTATGAGTTTTGTTTGTCTTGTCTGTTAACCTACCCAACCTACCTCCCCAAATATACCTACTATCCCTCTCTAACATCTCACTCTCACCTAAAAAAAAAGAGCAATCTGTTCCCCCCAAAAAATCTTGCCCCATACATAGCTGTCCATTACACATGTGTCCACTGGACACATGTAATCTGGTCTAACTGGCTGTCCTCACCCATATCTCAACAGCCTGCATTTCATTGCTGGAACCTGTGTTCTGAGAGACTGCTTTCCAATCTATCTGCAAATATACAGAGCTGAGTATAATTTTTTTGGTTTTAGAGTTTGTACTGTTAATTGTTGCTTAGATCTCTGCTGAAACGGTTGTCTCCCTATTCTGAGAGACTGCTTTCCAATCTATCTGCAAATATACAGAGCTGAGTATATTTTTTTGGTTTTAGAGTTTGTACTGTTAATTGTTGCTTAGATCTCTGTTGAAACTGTTTTCCCCACCTCCCCCTATTTGCTGCCATGTCTTCAGTTGGTATAACTGTTTTTTACAGCTTGTGTGTTATCTAACTCAAGGATCACTTGCATAAAACTAGACCTGTTAGTAACAGCCTGCATTTCTATGCTTGAACCCACGTTCTGAGAGACTGCGTTCCAATCTATCTGCAAATATACAGAGCTGAGTATATATTTTTTTTGGTTTTAGAGTTTGTACTGTTAATAGTTACTTAGATCTCTGTTGAATTTGTCCCACCTACCCTCCCTATTTCTGGCTTGTAGTTTAAATTTGGTGGCTTTTGCAGTTGCCCGCCCCACTGTAGACTTGATCTGGGACACTCCCCTAGTCCCATCTCTTTACAACATTCTACCTAATAAACTCTTTCTGCACTTGCTTTTAGTCCTGTTTAATTTAATTGCATTTTTAAACTGTGTTTGGTCTAATATTGCTACCTACTCAAGTGTGATAGCTTGCACAGCGTGTGAATTGTTTTACTACTGTTTTAGCTAATTTTCTGTAAAAACACAAACAAAAAAAAACTGTAAGCCTGTTTCCTACCTTTCCTCTAAGTAGTGTGCCAGATACAGATTGTCTGTATCCAGGACTGTATGCAAGCTTCTGAGCCCCCCAAGCCTTTCTGTGTTGGAGGGAAGCCTTCTAGCTTATCAGTGGGAGTGGTAAGCATAGGTAACCTGTCTATCACATAAGGAGTGGTTCTGGCCCAGAAATTGTAGTTATTAGCCGTTTGGGCAATCTCTTCCATCTCTCTCAACTTTCTGATCTGAAAGCCTGCATTTGCACTTGTTTCTGTCCTGTAACTCGTCTAGTGCAGATATAGATTCTTAGATTTAGCACTTAAATTTGCTTACTCATGCTCAGCACTTGCTCAGAACTTGTAAGCACTAAATAAGCTACTAATTACTATAGCACTCAACCTTCCTCATTACCTAGAGGAAAACAGTTTTTGTACTTACTTTTCTCATTTGCTTAGAGAAAAACAGCACTTGTACCCACTTTCCTCACTTATCTAGTGGAAAATAGTTTTTTATTCAGGCATGTCCAAGGGTCAACTCCCAGTGTTCTCTCCTGTATATCTGATGAATCTGGGCATCATGAGGCAATGCAAAACTTGCCTCATGTACACACACAACCCTCTCCTCCTACCACCCTACACTACAACCTGTGAGAGAGACACTTATCTAGCCGAACTGGAGGTAAAGCTCTCTCCAACCAAGACTAAACTTGACAGTCATGAGGAGAAGGTAAACATTTGCACCACACCACACTCATCACATAGTCTCACTAAAACTACACTACCAAAATCTACACATAGTAACACAAAAACATTCACGTAGGCTCTCAATAATAATCTGTCTAAGCAATAGAGACCTCCAAAGCAGAAACACAAGTAACCTCCATCCCCCAACACAATCCAAATGACACATAGCCCACAGACTCAGTGTGCCACTCAACCACAGCCAATAAGGCAAAACAATGTACCCAACACACTAGACATAGGTGACTCTATAGTCAGGCACACTGATGTCCCACTCACCAGGCTAAACAAGGAGAAGGTTACTGTCAGCTGCCTGTCGGGTGCCAGGGTCCGCCACATAACCCACGCACTCAGGTCACTCCACAAGTACAAATATGACTCTGTCATTGTCCATGTTGGTGTGAATGACCTGAGATGTACCTCCCAGGACTACATGAAAAGATACATGGAATAGCTCTCTGATCTTTTAGCCCAGGCAGGTATGACCCTAACCCTGAGTAGCATTCTGCCATTGCCCAGAATGATACTGTAGTACAAGGACAAAATGATTGACTTCAACAATTGGCTAAGCTTCTGGTGTCATTCTAAGGGGATCCAGTATCTGTCTGCTTGGGATGACATGGTCGACAGACCACAATGCTTTGCCACAGATGGCCTGCACCTCTCGCCCCTGGGATTCTGGATACTGGCTAAGACTCTTGCTGCCCCTATAGTGCCTATTTTAGGCACGGTTCAAATGCCAAATTCACCACCGTAACAGGAACAGGTAAGCAAAAAATGAGGGTAATGCTGCTCAATGCTAGAAGTTTAAATCTCAAAATGCACTCATTTGAGGCACTCCTTAAAATGGAGAACATCGGTATCTGTGCAGTGACTGAGACCTGGCTCAAGGCTCCAGAGAGCACCCCTGCACTACCAGGCTATAACTCATACCACACTTTTCGGCCATGTAACCTGGATGGAAACACCAAAGGCGGAAGTATGTCCATATTCATTAAGAATATCCACACCTCCAGGCTAGTTGCTCAGCATAATGCATCCGAGGTTATACAAGTGCAACTAACTCTGGGCAAAACTGCAATCCAAATTGTAGCTTGCTACAGATCCCTCACCATGCCCCAGGATTCCCTCTCCTCTTTTCTTGATGTGCTGGAAAATATTAGGGTTCAACCAAACACCCTAATAATGGGTGACTTCAACTACCCCACCATTAACTGGGAAAACTACTCGTGTACCAATTCCTTAGCTCAACGCTTTCTGGAATTCATAAACTCCAATGCCCTGGATCAACTTATCCACACCCCTACCAGGAACAACAATATCCTAAACCTAGTCATTACCAGCATGAGTGACCAGTGTTACACACCTGAAGTCAACCCCTCGTTGCTCCGATCTGACCATAAGCTAATCACCCTTGATATCCACATCCCGCCCCCACCCCCATTAAGGAAACCACAGTAAAAAATTCTCCAAAGCCAACTTCATGCTTCTTAAGACAGAAGTGGTGAACTTCATGACACCCATTCAGATGGACAATACAGTTACAACTGCTGAATCCTACACAAATGCACTCTAAAAGCACTTACACAAGTGCATGGATCGTGCTATCCCAAACAGAACCAAGATGTTATCCTCCAAAAAAGGAAGCCAATCTGGTGGTCCCCTGCATAAACAAACTTTACAACAGATGGAAGAAACTGTTGCAAAAGAGAGTAAAATCCCATGAGTGGAAGAGCTCCCTGGTCAACCTCAGTAAGAAGCTGAGATCCCTTATAAGATCCTCCAAAGCTAGCTACAAAAACAAAATCACCACTAATTCTAAGGACAACCACAAAGCATTTTATAGCTATGTAAAGAATCTTGATGGCAACACCCAGATCTGCTCTGAGTTACAGCACAACGGCACAAAAATTACAGAACCAACTGATATTGCCAACATCCTGGCAGATACGTTCAGTGCTAACTTTACCCTCCCACCCCCTAAAGGGCCCATATCTATAAAGGAAGAATGCATAGCCCCTGTAATCACAACTACACAGTTAAAAGCTGCACTTTTTAAAGCCAAAAACACAGAATCCATGGGACCGAACAACATTCCAGGCTGCATTATACACAAACTTCAGAATTAAATGGCTCCCCACTTAAGCACCATGTTCAATAATACCCTTGCATCAGGCTTTGTGCCCACTGAATGGTGCATAGCAGCAGTTATCCCACTCCACAAAGGGGGAGCCACCACTGATCCCAGGAACTATCATCCTATTAGCCTGATGAGCCTGGTCTGCAAAGCCATGGAACGTATCATCATGGAACTCATAAACAAAGACATTGGTCACCTCCAAACTCTGGATCCCACCCAGTTCGGGTTTCTGAAAGGCAGATCATGCCTCCTGAACCTGATTGACTTCTTTAAGGCAGTCACCAAAGCCGTAGATGAGGGTAAGGTGGTTCACACAGCCTATCTTGACCTCGACAAGGCTTGTGACACCATCCCCCATTCTGGAATTGTAGCTAAACTCACTAAACTAGGTATAAATCCCTACATCACAAGATGGGTTGCCAACTGGCTCACTGACAGAACCCACACTGTAAAATTTGCAGACTCCAAATCTGAACTCAAAGCAGTGACAAGTGGAGTACCACAGGATTCCATCCTGGGACCTCTCCTGTTTAGTATCTACTTCTCTGAAGTACAGGTTAACACAGAAGGCCACTGGCTAATGAAGTTCACAGAGGACTGCAAACTAAGAGCCATAGTCAAGTCCCCAAATGATGAGGACATCCTACAGAAGTGCCTCGCTGAGACAGATGCCTGGTGTGGGAACCATGGCCTCAAGCTCAATGCAAAAAAGTGCAGTGTCATCCCCTTTGGTAAACACTCTGCACCCATGAACTACCACATAGGCAGCAATCTACTTAACACCGAATGTGTGGTAAGAGACCTTGGGACCCAGGTGGACAGTATTCTCTCCTTTAATAGTCACATCACCACAGTAGTCAGGAAGTTCTTCTACGTGGCACATCTCTTCCTAAAAGGGTTCTCATCCAGGAAAAAAGAGGTCATTGTTCCCCTCTACTCGACACTCATTAGACCCATTATAGAGTACAATGCCCCTTTTGGAATGTACCTCACAAGACATCTGCAGCAGCTGGAAAGGCCACAGAAGTACCTCACAAAGAGGATTACTGGCCGCAAACAAATGCCCTACACTGACCGTCTCAAAAAACTCCAGCTTTACTCCCTAGCATATCGCCTACTCAGAGGTGATCTCTGCCTAACATATAAAGCTATGTCAAACCTAAAGTTGCTGGACATGCTACACCTAAAGAAATCCCAATCCCTCCGAGCTACATGCTCTAGGGACCTAAACCTTGTCACCACAATACACAGGACATGCTGGAGGGATAGATTCCTATCTCAGAGACTTCCCATACTCTGGAACAGGCTACCCATCTATGTCAAGCAAAGTTCTTCATTAGCTATCTTCAAGAAAAATCTTGATGAGTGGATGGGAAATAGGAAATACATCCAGGGGATCACTTATGTGTCTCTGCTCGACAGTGGCACATGAAAATAACTTTCTTGGGTGGCATAAGCCAGAAAACCTTGTTGGCTAGGCTTATGTAGGCCCTTGGGCTGATAGCCTAGTACCTACCTATGAACCTATGAACCTATGAGTGTTCAATTCTATCTCCAAATTGAGTGTATATGCACAGTTTGTTGCCGTAGAAGAAATGTGTAGCTATGGACCTTCCCTACACCCTTCCTGCACATCCCTAGCTATTTTCTCTACTGTTTTCCCCCTTTGTGCCTATTTTTCACCACTTTCCTATCAATCCTTTTACATTTCTTTTAAAGAAATTATCGCGGGGGTAAGTGGGAGTAAGCACTTTTAAGCAGCAGTAAGTGGGTTTAAGCCTGGTTGCGTGAGGGTAAGCAATGCCTACACAGGTTAAGCAATTAAGAAGCTAACTGAGTATAAGAAACTGTAACCAGAAGTTAGCAGTGCTTACTTCCATGCAAACCTGTGCAAACCCACTTACAACTGCTTAAAAGTGCCTTACTCACTCTATATCCAATGGCCCTTGTTCTGAAAAGCAACAAAATAAACAGCCTCTGCAAGGCTCGAACCCAGGACCCTGCACACCATAGCCAAAGTGATTTACCACTAACCCATGTGAGATATACATAACCCTGATGTTTTCACAAACATATCATCCAGCATAGTCATTCAAAAGTACAGGAAATTTATTTATACATGTAGATATATGTGTGTGTATATATATTTATATCTAAATAGATATATACATAGCTATATATATATATATATATATATATATATATATATATATATATATATATATATATATATATATATATATATATATATATATATATATATATATATATGCATACATCTATAGATATATATGTCTACATATATATACAGCAATATATATATATATATATATATATATATATATATATATATATACAGATATACATATCATAACAAATATATATATGACCACAGGCACCGTTAATGGGGGAGAGGGAGCCCAAGCAACATATGTCTTGTACATATTGATACCCCCCCCAACAGCCAAACAGGTCTGCCCTGCAATACAATATCAACTGCTGCAAGTCCCATAACCAGGACCTGACACAACATGGGCACAAGATATTAACAGTAATCCATCCCACCTGTATGATGTCAGGCTGGTATCAACAACATATCATGCAGTACAGTCTGGTTACCATAGGGAATGTACAATGTGGAAGCAATAAACATTCCTAAGGTACATATACACAGACACATATGCAGATACATATATTTATATATATATATATATATATATATATATATATATATATATATATATATATATATATATATATATATATATATATATATATATATATATATATCTGTGTGTAGCTACACATACACATACAGAGCTATGTATAGGAAGATACATATTTAGAGGGTGCACACCATATGGAACAGCCAGTATGCCTACAGTTGCCACCTCACCAACTGTACACTGTAAGAGTCACCCATATAAAAGACAATTGTTCCCCGAAACATAAACCCACAGAGAGGTCAAAGTATATAACACCACACACAGGTTTGCATACATGAGAAAGCTTTATTTGTGTACTATTACAGTTGTATATGCCATATTATATAGATGTTTAGACTCTGAAATACATATAAACAGACTAATGCAACTCTCAAACAGATAAATTAATACAGTCTTCCGGAAAACATTACATATGTTGCTGTCCAGGCCAAGGCCTTCAAGTAGTACAACAGTAAAGACAGACTGGGCCACAGGATAACAATCTACAGTAAGTAATGCAGAGGTAGAGTCCAGCAGCCTCTATCTATACTCTGTACACAATCACTAGGAGGTAAAGACCTCAGCTGACACAATGGGATGTATCTGTTACACAATAAGCCATAACTGAAACCATCACAATCACACTGACAAACAGAACAGTCTGTATGGTAGGAAGCAGTAGGCCTACATTTACCCAAGGTGAATTGTATGGTATTGTACATCCAGATACCTTAAGGCAGCTTACCCCTGATACCTCTCACATGTTGTAACAACCTCGGTTAGTTATGGTGCAACCCCCCCATAGACTGACGTACAGGGCCATATACCACTGTTACATGCACTGGCCTCTGGACTGCATAAGGGCACATATATATTGTGCAGATGAAGCCCACAGATATATGGACCCAACCCCGCAATATGTGTGGAAGCCACAACAGCAGTGGAATGATGGCAGGAATGGCAGTATGACATACTACAGGTCACTGCCTAACCCTTGACAGCATGTCATATGGACAACGCCTGGTATGTAGGTGGAGGACAGAGGCTGGAACACAGGCCCATATGTGAAATAGTGTTTTCATACACTAAGCAAGTCGCTGGTGATACAGGATAGTCTGCAACATACCCTTAGTCAGGAATATGAAGTCAGAAACACAAATGGATGTAGCCATGTACTGATAGCACTCAACACACACACAGCCAGTGATATATCTGACACAAGACCTGTGTGGTGGACAGGCAAAACATAACACGCACACCTCTGACCATCAAGTGGATAGACACACAGTTGAGAGCTATGCAGACAGACTGCAGTCCTGTTAAATTAATATGTACACACAAACACTGTAACACCGGTACTATACAATGCATACAACAACTGTACTCCACTCTGTTTGTAGTTCTGGAACATCATACAAATATGTAGCTGGCCTGAGTGTGCAAGTTCTCTTGTAAGAGGTATTGCTACCTGCTGTCTGTAACACTGCTGTCCACACACAGGAAGGATGTCGACCATACAGGAAAGGTAAAGGGACCATGCCCACACGATGTAGGGATTTATAGTAGTGGGTTGCCATGACAGTGGTAATTGGAAGTACTACACAGCATGCTGCTTACAGGTAGAAAGTGGAGGACACTGCTTGGTGCAGAGGCTATCACCTGATCATGTGCATTACCCACAAAAGCCATGTTGCAATCTATTCCAAGCAGCTCAATCCATTTATTGGAGAGAGAGAGAGAGAGAGAGAGAGAGAGAGAGAGAGAGAGAGAGGAAGAGAAAGAGAAAATAGAAAACAGAAAACAGATCCAGAACTACAACCACACCAAAAACAGAAACAAAGGAATCAGGCTAAGGTCATAGCTAAGGAGAGGAAAAAAAAAAACTCCTACAAGCACACTATCCACAAAAGACCCCACAACAGGTATGTAAAGTATATATGCATGTAACTGACTGTAGTACTTGGTCCATAATACTGGGGTAGATGATGTAGAATGATATACATGTGCCATCAGGTGTTGCTGTTGTAATGATGTCCAGCTGAACAACTGCTATGGACATTAGAGTCTGTCCCTGTGGGTAGTAGGCCATACCCATCAACTGTGTTGAGCACCCCAACTGACAAGATGTAAGCCAATATAGTATGTTGTGCAATGGAAAGGCTGTATATTACTGTGGCCAATAGCTGGTGGAGGAAGAAATGCCATAATGATGGACACGTGGGTTCTAGAACCCACCACTTGCAGGACACTCAGGTTAACATGTATTGTAGCATGCTGAAATGCCATAGGTGTGTAAAAAGCTTACCTGCAATCTGGCCCTATATATACCCACCTAATGTTAGGCTGTGTCCATATGTGGCATCTGTCTGTGTTGGAACAAGGGTGAACAGTGCAGCTGTGCAAGAAGGAGAGTTAGAGATTGTGGACCTGATGTCCGAATGTACCCCATATATAGGTATGTATATTTGTACACACACACACACACACACACATATATATATCTATATATATATATATATATATATATATATATATATATATATATATATATATATATACATATATATATATATATATATATATGTGTGTGTGTGTATATATATATATATATATATATATATATATATATATATATATATGTGTAATATATATATATGTATATCTATATATATATATAAATATATATATATATATATATTTATATTTATATATATATATATATATATATATATCTACATGTATGTCTACAGATATACAGATACCCATATGTAGACATATATATATATAAACACATATATACAACATAATATACATCTACATATATATATATATATATATATATATATATATATATATATATATATATCTATGCATGCCTACATATATACAAACACACACACACACACACACACACACACATATGTATGTAAATACATGTCCCCGATATTACCACCACAGTGCTGCATGCTATGTGTGAGGGAACAGCACACACAGCAATACACACAGATATATACAGCTGTAAGTATGTGCAACATGGATGGGTATGTCACATGTGAACCCCTTGTTGGGACCACAATTCCCTTAACTGTGAAGTAGGAAATGGGGAATTTGGGGAAGGATGTCATGTATATTTGTGGAGGTGGTCCAGGTTGGGAGATATAGAGGACAGCCTACAGGGGTGGAATATGACACATGTGGTGGGTAAACACCCTGGATGGTGTGTGTGGTCTGTGATGTGGAAGCTCCATGTGCCCCCATATAGAAACAATGGGAACAAGCCTCCCACCCATTGCTACTCACAAAAGCAGTCCATTACCCTGAAGGTGCCTGGCCTGGTGGCTGAGTAGGAGGAGCACATGGACCCTTTAAATGTGTACTGGGTGCCTCAAGGTGATGTAACACATCCCACAAGTGTCTGTGGAGCCGCCTATGGAACAGACCTTGGACCTGACCTTGGGTGATAGGATCATGTCTGTGTGTGCCCCCTGGGGGGGGGGGCAACATCCCCTGAGGTGGTTCCACCTGAAGGTAATACTGGACCAGTAGATGAAGAGGCCCCAGGGTGGGTCCCACATGTGATGTGGCCTGGTAACATGGCCAGGTGTGGTTGGAGAGGTGGTTCTGCTGGCAACTATTCCCCAAACATGCTATTGTGTCACTGTTATAGAACATATGTGGGTAGTAATAGTCTATACTATTTTGCTCAATGTTTTCTGGAAATCATCAATTCCAATGCTTTGGATCAACTTATCCACACCCCCACCAGAGGCAGCAATATCCTAGACCTGGTCATCACCAACATGGGTGACCGGTGTTCCACACCAGAGGTCAGCTCCTCGTTGGTCAAATCCGACCGCAAGCTAATCACCCTAAACATCCACATCCCGCTCCCACCCCCCATTAGGAAAACAAGCGTAAAAAATTTCTCCAAAGCCAACTTCACGCTTCTTAAGACAAAAGTGGCAAACTTCATGACACCCATGCAGATGGACAATAGAGGTACGACTGCTGAATCCTACACAAATGCACTTTATAAGCACTTACACGAGTGCATGGATCATGCTATCCCTAACAGAACCAAGATGCTATCCTCCAAAAAAAGGAAGCAAATCTGGTGGTCTTCTGCCATAAACAAACTCTAAAACAGAAGAAAGAAACTGTTGCAAAAAAGAGTAAAATCCCACGATTGGAAGAACTCCCTGGTCAGCCTCAGTAAGAAGCTGAGATCCCTCATAAAATCCTCCAAAGCTAGTTATGAAAACAAAATTGCCACTGATTCTAAAGACAACCACAAAGCATTCTATAGCTATGTTAAAAATCTCAATGGCAACACTCAGATCTGCTCCGAGTTACAGCACAATGACACTAAATATACAGAACCAACTGATATTGCCAACATCCTGGCAGATAGGTTCAGTGCTAACTTTACCCCCCTCTCACCCCCTAAAGGGCCCATCTTTATACCGGAAGAATGCAAAGTTCCTGTAATCATGGCTACACAGGTAAAAACTTCACTCTCCAAAGCCAAGAACACAGCATTCATGGGACCTGACAACATCCCAGGCTGCCTTCTACATGAACTACAGAATGAACTGGCACCCCACCTAAGTATCATGTTCAATCATAGCCTCACCTCAGGCTTTGTGACCATTGAATGGCGCACCATGACAGTTATCCCACTCCACAAAGGGGGTGGCCACAACAGACCCTGGGAACTACCGCCCTATTAGCCTGACGAGCCTCGTCTACAAGGCCATGGAACGTATCATCATGGAACTCATAAACAAAGACATTGGAGATCTCCAAACCCTGGACCCCACACAGTTTGGGTTTGTAAAAGGCAGATCATGTCTCCTAAACCTGATAAACTTCTTTGAAGTAGTCACCAGGGCCATGGATCAGGGAAAGGTGGTTGACATAGCCTATCTAGATCTCGCCAAGGCATTCAACACCATCCCCCACTCTGGAATTATAGATAAACTCACTAAACTAGGTATAAATCCCTATGTCACAAGATGGGTTGCCAACTGGCTTACTGAAAGACCCCACACTGTGAAAGTAGCAGACTCCAAATCAGACTTCAGACCAGTGACAAGTGGAGTACCACAGGGTTCGGTCCTGGGTCCTCTCCTGTTTGGTATCTACTTCTCTGAAGTACAGGCTAACACAGAAGGTCTTTGGATAACTAAATTCGCAGATGACTGCAAACTAGGAGCCATAATTGAAACTCCTAATGATGTGGACATCCTACAAAAGGGCCTCACTGAGACAGATGCCTGGTGTCAAAGACATGGTCTCAAGCTGAATGCCAAAAAGTGCAGTCATCCCCTTTGGTAAAAATTCTGTACCAATGAACTACCACATAGGCGGTAGTCTACTTAACACCTAAAGTATGATAAGAGACCTTGGAACACAGGTTGACAGTAGTCTCTCCTTTGATAATCACATCGCCAAAGTGGTCAGGAAATCCTTCTACATGGCACACCTCATCACAAAAGGTTTCTCATCCAGAAAAAAAGAGGTCATTGTTCCCCTCTACTCATCACTCATTAGACCCATTATAGAGTACAACGCCCCTTTTGGTATGTACCTCAAAAGACATCTACAACAACTGGAAAGGCCGCAAAAATACCTCACAAAGAGGATTGCTGGCCTCAAACAGATGCCTTCATGAACCGTCTAAAAACTCCAGCTTTACTCCGTTGCATATCGCCTACTCAGAGGTGATCTCTGCCTAACATACAAAGCTATGTCAAACCCATAGCTGTTGGACATGCTCCACTTAAAGAAATCCCAATCCCTCTGAGCTACACGCTCTAGGGACTTAAACCTTGTCACCACAATAAACAGAACATGCTGGAGGGATAGATTCCTGTCCCAGAGACTTCCCATACTCTGGAACAGACTACCTATCTATGTCAAACAGAGCTCCTCATTAGCACTCTTCAAGAAAAATCTTGATGATTGGATGGGTAATAGGAAATTCACCCCAGGGATCACTTCTGTGGTTCTGCTTGACAGGGGCACAGGAAAATAATTTTCTTGAGTGGTGAAAGCCAGGGTACATATTTGTCTAGGCCTGTATAGGCCCTAGGGCCAATAGCCTAGTACCTACTTATGAACCTATGAACCTATACAATCCCAGAACATGTCCAACAGCATGCATAGATAAACCCCAATAACATAGAATGTCAGATCTGCAGCAATCACATAGCAAGCATACCACATGCATATATGGAACCATAGTGGCCCTGACAATGGCATGCAGGTGAAATAGTCTGTAACAGGCCAGCAATTATAGTGTCCACAGAGGGAACGTGGCTACAAACACATAGCACAAAGTATAGTTCAATATGTCCCACTGGTAGGTAAGCTGTAGTCATACCTATTGAGTTGTGTGAACAGTTTGCTGTCACTGATATGGTGGGGGGGGGGGTTGACAGAGATGTGTATTAAGAACTATGGTATCCTTGCTGTATGAGTTGCTCAGACCTGTTTCCATATTTATATCTTTCAGGCAAGATGTCCCATGGCCGCCTACCTGCATATTCAGCGGCAGAAAATGATATTGTGCTGAACTAACTTATCCAGCACTACCCTGTCTTGTTTGGCAGGGCTGCCCATGAGCAGCAGGAGCAGACCATCCTGTGGAATGATCTAGTCCACAGGGTCAATGATGTTGGCTTGCATAACCGCAGTTATGAAAAGGTCCAGCATCATTGTTCTGACCTGCTTCGCAATGCCCATCGGCGTGCTGCTGCAGTCCAGGGGGATCACCTCACAACAGGGGGGGGTCATGCCATCCATCCCTCCTAACACATGTTGAGGAGCTCCTCGCCAGCCTCGTGGCACCTGCCCGTCCACACACCCAACAACTGGCACACACCATTGTGGAGGTGGGTGCTACCCACACACCAGTTGAGGATCATGCAGGTAAGGCCACGGGGCACATCAGTACACAACTGTTGTGTATGCATCTGCATCTGTAGAGATAGATCATGCATATCTGACATGTCATATATATAGTTTGTTGCTGCATAGTAGTAATAAACAGATGTGCATAAGTGGTAGTATTGTGGACTTATAATGTTGATGTACTGAAATGCTGCACCCACCCTGTAGCAATGCCACAGCTGAGGCCACTGACATCACATCTCTCACACTCTTATGTGGGCCCCTCTGGTATACCACCAAGGCAGCAGCCTGTAGCTGGTGAGTATCGTTTATGCTGATGCTTGCCAATACACAGGGCATGTAATGGCTATGGTATATTCCATGCACACATCTAACACACCTACCCATAATGCATGCTGCACATGTTCACGTATTGCTGCTGTTAAATGCACTGCATCACAGTGCTGACAATGATGGGGTATTGGAAGGGTATGTCAAGACACCTGTAAAATAACTAACATCCTGTCATTGCAAAATTTGCCCACAGGGATTAACATAATGGTGGTACACATGGCCTACAGTAGGGACATGTGTGAAACACCACCCTTATACAGTGCAACAACAGTGTATATACCAGTATTACAATGGCAACTGTTACAGATCTACACTATGGCATAACATATTCATGTGGCCCACATTATAAGCTAGGACTAAGCTGTAACACATGGGTTGGGAGGGTGGCCTAATGGTTAAGGTGTTTGCCTTACAAACACAAGGTGCAGGGTTTGAGTCTCACAAGGGATAATTGGCTAGGCTTAAAATGGCTCGCAAGGGCAGTTAGCTTAGTATTAATCTATGAACCTATGAACCTATGGTGTTCAGTGTATGGCACACAGCAAACTGACACACATGTGTAGGCCATACTTGTCATGCAGCTGCAAAAAGGCTGAAGGTAGAGAAGGTGTGTCAGCATGACACACCAGTGCACTGCAACAGGGATCCTAGGGATGCTAAGAATGGCTGTATCTGCACACAATCAGGTTCAGGAACTGTGGCAGATGTACCCCTACTCCCACAGCAATAAGGGATGTGCACATGAGTAGACCTTGCAATCATGCAGAGTTGGGGGACATTTGTAGGGCAGACTGACCATACACTGGCAAATGCAGACGGTCCATGCTAGTATACCCTTTCCAGGAATAGTGACTGCTGTAGTACACATAACAATAGGTGCAACAAGCCATCATGATAAGAGCATGCACACATATGCACACACGGAGTGTATGCATCACTGTCAGCATCCGCACACCTAACACATTTCATAGACACTGCATGTGAATGTACAGGACATATGTCACATATCAGGCTCATGTACTGTTAATATATGCATTGCTGCGGTCCCGTGGCAGATCAAGGAAGGGTGCGTCATATCAATAAAGGTGTGTACACTCCCCATAGCCACTGTATGGTCTGACGGCTGTCAGTGTAATAGTATTTGATTAGTCATACATGGTCAGCTGATGTTGAGATCTGCAAACCAGACATCAGGCATTCACAAATGACATCTGTCCACATATCATCCCCAGGTATGTGTTGCTGAAAAACATAGGGGCTGTGAGCATTAGAGTAGACAAAACTGACACAGTACTACACATTCAGCAATGGGTTGTACACCTGTGAGGTTTGGTGCACAGTACATGGCAGGGTGCAGAACAGGTGCAGAGCAATACTGTGTACATGGGTGCAGTGTTTTCCAGGGGAAGAGGCATCACCTACTAACACAGCCCATGCATCACACACATGTATACTGTTGCTAGCATGGATTGACTATAGCTGCACTGCATGCTGTTGTGTACCATATGTTATGCATGTTGACAGATAGGTAATGGGAGGACTGTGTGTACTATCTTTGTGCAACCTCACCTGTATGTGTGTGTGTGCACGTGTGTGTGTGTGTGTGTGTGTGTGTGTGTGTGTGTGTGTGTGTGTGTGTGTGTGTGTGTGTGTGTGGTTATTTTGTCTATAGGTTCAATCCGGTGGAGTGGAGGGAGGTTGATTCATGTAGGATGTGTGTGTGTTTGTGTGAGTGTCCATGTATGCACATATGTGATTGTGGGGTTGTTCATATGGCAGTACTTCCATTTGGGATCATGCAGTACATGGACATGGACTGACACATGACACACCAGGAATACTTGTCTGATATGTAATCACAGGACAACTGATAGTATAATAAGGCCTCTAGCATGGAACATGCATTGGGAGGGAAAGTAGACACCAGGTATACCATTAATATCACATTCAGCAGAGAGGTGAATGACAACCCACATATTCAGCACTACAGATGCATTGGGGAATTACTAGACAACACCAGGGAGTGCATCCATATATTACAGTTGTCACATGATAGGTTGATTGAGCAGCATATCTGGCATTTACTGAGCAATACTTACACATGACACTCCAGTGCGTGACATTATGTAGTGAACGTAGTAGCTCCTCACATATAGGGGCCATTATCACGATATCTGGACATACACAGGGTGAACATTGAATGACAGCAGTGAGGCCATGTAAAACCTACTCCACTCAGGTCAAGGAGGTAATGGAGTAACAGGTCTTCTGTTGTGATCACTCGTCTAGGCATTTAAAAGAATGATACATTAATGACTAGTATTAATGAGTGTATGTTACTAAGTGTGATACAGGATGGGGTACTTACGGGAATAAAAGTGGGACTGTCTGTAAAAATCACGGACAGGTAGGTATTAAGGTGGAATTTGTGTGTGTGTGTGTGTGTGTGTGTGTGTGTGTGTGTGTGTGTGTGTGCGTGTGTGCATGTGTGCATGTGTGTGTGTGTGTGTGTGTACTGTTATGCAATGCTGTACAGGTCTTAAAGTGCATTTCTTGTTTTCCTCCACAGGTGGCGAGGTGGGTCATGGTCCCTCCTGCATGCAATCTGATGATGATGTCCATACTGGCACTGAAGATGATGGTAGCACTGTTGAGGCACAGGTGGGTTTGTCAGGGGTCGAAACTGTGCCATCAATTGACATCCCCCCTCTTAGCCACCCCAGCCCTGCACACAGTTTCAGTGCCTATACATACCCCATTACCAGTGGCCATATCAGAGGGACAGTTGGCGGTTGGTGGCAGTGCACAGGACAGTGTGGTATCCATGCCTACTGTGCCTGGTCACAGTAGGCATAGCCAGAAGTCCAGCAGAGCACCACATAGGCAGATGTACCAGGGTGCTCATGGTAGGGCTGCAGGTCATAATGCCCCTGGCAGAAGCACCACAACTGCTACAACCAGGCACATGTTTCAGACTGTCATGGGGGCTCAGGAATGTATGGAACTGTACACCAGACATGGCCTGAGGCTGCAGAGGGCTGATCTTACATCTGCAAGTGACAACTTCCATGAACTGTCTGGTGCCCTCTGTGCTCATACCAAGGTCATGGATAGACAGTTGGTGAGATGGTGGGCCTTATTGACCATGGCTTGTGCTTGAACATGTGGTGAGAGTGCAGCGACGGCCATGTGGATGTAGACCAGCAACACCAACAGCTGGTGGTCAATGTGGACATGCTAGGACACCAAGGCATTCCTGTAGTGGCAGTTCCAGTCCCAGCACTGTGGGGGGGGGTGCTGTCCACACCACACTACAGTGGCCATGAGCACATGGTCCTGGCCAGTCTCAAGAGGGACCTGGTTCCAGCTGACATCTGTCATCAACAGGGGAAAAAAGCACATTGAGGCCTGTACCTGGATGTGCCCATGGAACCCTGGCAGGCACAGTCTGTGTGTCCATGGCCGGAGGTGGTGAACTGCACACCCTGCCAGGTATGGTCTGCAGCTGTCCAAAAAACACCTGTATAGGGCACCAACATGGCAGAACTGTGTGCATGCATATCTACACACTATACGAACACACCTAGGGCAACCCCATGCCTACACACACCACATCACCACATCGAGTTCAACTAATTACACCCCTCACCCACACACATGGTGTCAAATATATGGCCCACCCTTGGCCTCTGGCAAACCAACAACACACCCTGTGCATATGATGATATCTGTGCCACATCCCTGTCATCCATAACATCGATGCAGGGACAGGCTAATATGGTTATGATGCACATGGTGGCTGTACTACAGTGTACCTATGTACTGCAGTGTAACATGTCAGGAGTAATGTTTAATGCATACATGTCAGGTAGTGTAGCCATCCAGCAATGATGCATTATAGCAGTTTTGAGAAGTTTTTCACTGTGGTCTTTTTTGTTTCAGGTGGGGGCGGGATGAGGACCTCCAGCGAGATTAGTTTATGATCTGATCTCACCAGTGAGGGGTATACTTCCGGTGTTGAACATTTTGATCCCATGTTCGTGATGATGAGATCAAGTATGTTTTCTCCTCTTGTGGGGATGGTGACTAGTTGTTCCATGGCATTTGAGTTTATGAACTCCAGGAATCTTTGGGTTAGAGTGTTCGGGCTTGAGTAGTGTTCCCAGTCTATATTAGGGTAGTTGAAGTCACCTAGTATGATGGTGTTTGGAGATACATTTATCCCCTTCAATGTTTTCAGGAAGGCCATGTGAGGTTCCTGAGTTTGAGAGGGTGGCCTGTAACATGCTACAAATTGCAGAGCAGTCTTGCCTATGGTTAATTGCACCTGGATGGTCTCCGATACATTGCGTTGCCACCAACCTTGAGGTGTGGGTGTCCTTTATGAATATGGACACCCCTCCTTTCTTGGTGTTGTCCGGATTTTGGGGCCGGGCATGATATGAGGTGAAACCTGTTAGTGCTGGGGTGCTCTCAGGAGCCTTGAACCAGGTTTCTGTCACAGCACAGACATCGATGTTCTCCATATTGAGAAGGGCCTCGAGTGCGTGCATCTTGAGATTGAGACTTCTGGCATTGAGCAGCATTACCTTTAGTTTTTTTCCTTTTTGGTGTTCTAGGGTGGTAGGTTTAGAATTTGAGCCTTGCCTAAAAAGGCACTATGGGGGTGGCAAGAGCCTTTGCCAATATCCGGAAGCCCAGGGGTGACAGGTGCAAGCTGTCCCTTGCGAAGCAGCGTGGCTTGTCCAGCATGTCATCCCAGGCAGACAGACATTGGATCCCTTGAATGACACCAGAATTTAAGCCAATTATTAAAGCTGATCATCTTATCACTGTATTGTGGCATCATTCTAGGTGAAGGTAGGATACTGCTCAAGGTCAGGGTCATACCTGCCTGGGCTACATAATCAGAGCTCCTCGATGTCCTTTCATGTAGTCCAAGGAGGTACGTCTCAGGTCGTTGACACCAGCGTGGACAATGACTGAGTCGTACTTGTACATGCTGTTGAGAGACCTGAGTGCTTGCGTTATGTGGCGGATTCTAGCGCCTGACAGGCAGCTTACTGTGACCTTCTCTTTACTCAGTCCGGTGAGCGGGACGTCAGTGTGTCTGACTATTGAATCACCAATGACAAGTGTGTCTGGCATTTTGTTTGGCCTTAAGGGCTGTGACTGTTTGACACTCTGACTGTGTGGTCTATGTGTTGCATGTGTTAGGTCGTGAGGTGGTAGTTGTTTGGGTGTCTGCTTTGGTGGCCTCTGCTGTTTTGGTAAATTTTTGATCAGAGCCTCCGAGCATGTCTTTGTGTGAGTATGTGTATGATTTGAAGTTGTGATGGTACCATGTGTGACTGGGTATGTATTGTGTGTGGTTACCTTCTCCTCTTGTCTGGTCTTGCCAGTCCTATGTTGAGAGAGCTCAGCCTCCGGTTTGGCCGTATAGTTGCATCTCTCGCATGTATTTGTGTTTTGTGGGAGAAGGAGAGCATTGTCTGTGTACATGAGGCAATTGTAACATTGCCTCAATATTCCCAGGTTCACCAGTTGAGCTGGAGAGGACACTAGCTTATGCTTTTGACATGTGTGTCATTGACTACTGACAGACATCCTAAGGACATTATAGTACAGTACTACTGCTAGCACAGTAATGATGCTGTGGACTACAACAGAGATATGACCAAATATATGTGGACATTGTGGCAATCTATGGTCAGTACAGAGGTGTACACATATTCCCTTCATGCGAGACATGTGGACCATGCTTCCCACTGTGGATGTTAATAGCAGTACATATGTATATCACGTAAATGCTGGACTACACATACCCACGCAGTTGATGCATGCACACATGCCAGTCTGTCTTGACACATAATACCTGGTGTTGCAGAGGTCAAATGGCCGCATACTACCCAGTAGTTAGTGACATACATCTGTACAGAATCCCACTGCTTTGTCAGAAATATGCAACAGTTATGGTGGCCTGGCAACAGTATGTCTTGCAAATAACTGGAAATAACAGCACACTGGGTAATTACACTAGGCTGCTAGCATGTCACAAAGCACTGTGCAAACTACAGGCAGACTGTCTCAACACTGGACTACATTTTGTATGGGGGAATACACATGTACCTGCGATTATAGCAGATTCTGCATGCATGTCACAGCACAGAGTAACAAACACCTGTGAGAAAGTGCATACCCACAACCAATGTAAACACAGCCACAGCCACATATGGTACACATGCTTAATATGACACTATATGGACTGTCTGATAAACACCATCCTCATATGTGCCACTCACACACTAACCCTACATACACTGGGTCATGACACAGTGTGGTCCAATGGTTGTTTGTGGTATGGGACATGTGTGTGTCTGGCCCTACAGACATGTGAGCCAATAGGGTACCATACACTGGAGCAGCATGTAATATCAGATAGAACAGGACCAAGAACAATGGCATCTACCACTGTCTGTGCACAGCCCAAGGTATATATGCACAATACACATACTGTCAACAATCACCCTAAGTACACAGACCTCAGTACTGTACACACAACTGCAGAATGCCCAAGTTATGCCCTCAGAAACAACCCCTACTATACATAACATGTATAGCAGTCTGATATCTGACTGGCTTTTTATCAGGTATGATGTCAATAAATAATGGTGTACAGAACATATGCACCGCTTACTGCATGACATATGTACAAAGGTTGACAGACTTGTGGCTGGAGCTACAAACACTGGCCCAATATTGGCATGTTGCTGCGATAACTTCATACATTTACTGTCGTCTCAAGGTTTGTTGTGACATATGTTCTATGAGGGATATAAAGTCAGTAACTCTCATGGTTGTCACCATGTACTGACTGCAATCCTCACACTATGCTTCTGCAATTTTCTGATAGGTGTCCTGTGAGTAACACAAGAAACAAAAGGCTCCACACACTGTCCAGTCTGCAGATGACCCTACAGATGGGAGTTTCCTCAAAAACATAACACTGTCATGACAGGTATTAAAACATGTAGGCCAGCCATATCCACACACACCCTGTTAAACCGACATTACTCCAAATGCAGAATAGCTACACTTACATTCTGTAGTCATGTCTGGCACATCCCCCTCCTGTCTGTTGGCCTGTTTCCACAGTGTATGTTGTTAGAGGTAAATCCTAAAACCATCTGCGATGCTGTTTGCCAAACAAAAGATCTAGGTCCTGCTCACAGTGAATGAAAAGGCCCTCCAGCAACATGATGTTGCTAGATAGTGGAGTGTGTTTCCATGCAATTGGCTATGGCAATGTTACCACAGCTGTTCCACATGCAATCAGCTAGAGGAGGACTGCAATTCCTGCAGAGGCAATCAGCTGATCATGAGCATCATTCACAAAATACAAGCTGTTGCCTAAGCAAAGCAGGTGTAATTCTTTACATCCATCATAGAGGGAGTGAGAGAGACAGACAGAGACAAAGTAAGTCAGGGAGGGGGTGGGAGAGTAAAATCTAAGCATGCTTGTGTCACACACCTACCAGTACAGAGTTTCAAACCCCTGACTGACTATATATTGCTGTCACATTACTATGCAGTTATTGCATGCACCACATAGCTTACATGTTGGGGAGCTGTCAACAGGTATATGTGATGGTGTGTGACATCTGCAACAGTGATATAGTAGCAATACGGTAGGTGTAGTACACGTGCCTGTCCACATGAACAGGTGTCAATGTCAACACAGCCACACTCTCTCAGGGACTCACACACACTGACACACTTGGCAGGGTCAGGAATAGACTTCCTAACTAGTTAGTTTGACACAATACAGTAATGCACAGGTATGACATGCACCACAGGGGTTATCCAAAGGTTATATGGGCAAAGGGTATGTGAAGGTGTCTGTCATCATGCAGCATGCTTCAGTAGGCCAATGAGAGTTGTAGTGAGTGTGAATGTGATTGAAAGAATCATACATCACACACACAGACACAGGGTGCCAGTACTAACATGCATGGGTGCATTACTTCACAGGTGTGTAGTGGTTGACTGTGCCAGAAGGCTATATAAGGCTAGGTGAAGGGTATAACTTGGCATCAGGCCACATGACAATGGTCTGCAGTGTGGCTCAGGGGTGTAGTGCCTGGATTGGCCCACAAAGTGGGTATTGTATTTTCCATCCAGTCACCTGGGTTACTATTGTGTGTGGCCAGTGTTGTGCAATGCTTGCCATGTATGTGTTCTATAGTCCATGACATGGACAGTGTCTGGGATGAGCATACATCCCACATGCATGTACAGTGACATGTGGAATGGTACCTGGGGTGTTTGGCCCATGTTGTGTACACATATTGTTATCATCAGTCCTGGCCTCATGTGGCGGGAACTGGTAATGGACACCAGGTTGACCCTGCACCTACACTGATAACACGATACATGTATTCCCTGGTGTCAGTGGCATCTGTCCATACAGGGCTTGTGTTTAAGGCATGGTATGTCTTTGTGGGTCACATTTGATGGCATCACAGTTGTTGAAGGCGTCCAGTGGGGAACATAGTGAAGGCGCCCTGTCTGCAATTACATGTCTATTGTATTGATGGACAGGGTGCCATGCTCTCTGTAGTCCACTGCAATCACACCATGGTTACTGTCTGTGGGCAATATGCAGGGTACTACCAACATAGCGGTTGTTGCCTAGGCAAGTGTGTTTGTGTATGAGACATGGGTTGAGGGTGTTCTCTGGGTAATATAAGGGTTGCTTACTTTGTTTGCCAGGCCTTGATGTCACATGTAGGGGTATGGATTGGCATCCCAGCCTCTCGGCTATTTGACATCTGTTATCCTTGTAAGGTGGGCATTGTGACAAATAATAGGGCCACCATATAAGAAATTTGCAAAACTCACTCCACAATGAACCCAGTTGTTACACACTCACAGTCACTGAATGAAAAACACAGACACACACACACACACACACACACACACACACACACACACACACACACACACACACACACACACGCACTTGCCATGTCTGGGATTAGCACTCCTACCTAATTAGTTTATCACACTACAGCTTTACGCAGTTATAGACACGCCATGGAGATTACTGGACTACTCCTTCACCAAAGGTGTATTTCACTGGGAAAGACATCAGCAGGCTTGCCAAAGTAGGTCAGTGGAGGTTGTAGTGACTATGAATGGCGTCAAAAGCATTGCACCCTACACAGACAAACACACACAGAAACATCCACACTTGCTATGTCTGGGAATGGAACCCCAATCACACTACTATATCACACTACAGCATTAGACTGTTACAGGGCACTCCACGGAGATTACGGGAGTGCTTCTTCCCCAAAGGTGTATTTCACTGGGAATGACATCAGCAGACTTGCCAAAGTAGGTCAATGGAGGTTGTAATGACTGTGAATAGCCTCAAAAGCATTGCACCCTACACAGACAAACAAACACCCACACTTGCCATGCCTGGGAATAGAACTCCTACCACACTACTATATCACACTACAGCATTACGCTGTTATAGGATGCTCAATGGAAATTACTGGAGTACTCCTTCCCCAAAGCTGTATTTCAAAGTGAATGACATCAGAAGGCTTGCCAAAGTAGGGCATTTGAATTGTAGTGAGTGTGACTAGCATAAAAATCATTGCTCCCTACCCAGACAGAGACATACACACAGTTGCCATGTCTGGGATTAGAACTCCTACTTAACTAGCTTATCACACTACAGCATTATGCAGTTATAGGATGCACCACAGAGATTAGTGGGATATTCCTTTCCCAAAGGTGCATTTCAAAGTGAATGACATAAGCAGGATTGCCAAAGTAGGGTATTTGAATTGTAATGAGTGTGACTAGCCTAAACAGCATTGCTCCCTACACAGACAGAGAGACACACACACACACACACACACACACACACACACACACACACACACACACACACACACACACACACACACACACACACACACACAGTTGCCATGTTTGGGATTAGAACTTCTACCTAATTAGTTAATCCACCACAGCATTATGGAGTTATAGGATGTACCACAGAGATTAGTGGGCTAGTCCTTTCCCAAAGGTGTATTTCAAAGTGAATGACATCAGCAGGCTTGCTAAAGTAGGGCATTTGAATTGTAGTGAGTGCGACTAGCCTAAAAAGCATTGCTCTCTGCACAGACAGAGACACACACACACACACACACACACACACACACACACACATGCACACACACACACACACACACACACACACACACACACACACACACACAGTTACCATGTCTGGTATTAGAACTCCTACCTAACTAATTTATCACACTACTGCATTACGCAGTTCTAAGACACATCACAGAATTTACTAGGCTACTCCTTTCCCAAAGGTGTATTTCAAAGTGAATGAAATTAGCAGGTTTGCCAAAGTAGGGCATTTGAATTGTAGTGAGTGTGACTAGCCTAAAAGCATTGCTTCCTACACAGACAGACACACACAAAAAAAGCACAGTTGCAATGTCTGGGATTAAAACTCCTACCTAACTAGCTTATCACACTACAACATTACACAGTTATAGGCTGCACCACAGAGATTAGTAGGCTATTTCTTTCCCAAAGGTGTATTTCAAAGTGAATGACATCAACAGGCTTGCCAAAGTAGGGCATTTGAATTATTGTGAGTGTGACTAGCCTAAAAAGCATTCATCCCTACGCAGACAGAGACACACACACAGTTGCCATGTCTGGGATGAGAACTTCTACCTAACTAGTTTATCACACTACAGCATTATGCAGTTATAGGATGTGCCACAGAGATTAGTGGGCTACTCTTTTCCCAAAGGTGTATTTCAAAGGGAATGGCATCAGCAGGCTTGCCAAAGTAGGGCATCTAAAATGTAGTGAGTGTGACTACACAGACAGAGACACACACTTGCCATGTCTGGGATTAGAACTCCTACCTAACTAGTGTATCACACTACAGCATGACACAGTTATAGGATGTGCCACAGAAATTACTGGGCTACTCTTTTCCCAAAGGTGTATTTTAAAGTGAATGACATCAGCAGGATTACCAAAGTAGGGCATTTGAATTGTAGTGAGTGTGACTAGCATAAAAAGCATTGCTCCCTACCCAGACAGAGACATACACACAGTTGCCATTTCTGGGATTAGAACTCCTACTTAACTAGCTTATCACACTACAGCATTATGCAGTTATAGGATGCACCACAGAGATCAGTGGGATATTCCTTTCCCAAAGGTGCATTTCAAAGTGAATGACATAAGCAGGATTGCCAAAGTAGGGCATTTGAATTGTAATGAGTGTGACTAGCCTAAACAGCATTGCTCCCTACACAGACAGACAGACAGACACACACACACACACACACACACACACACACACACACACACACACACACACACACACACACACACACATGCACACACACAGTTACCATGTCTGGTATTAGAACTCCTACCTAACTAGTTTATCACACTACTGCATTACGCAGTTATAAGATGCATCACAGAGTTTACTAGGCTACTCCTTTCCCAAAGGTGTATTTCAAAGTGAATGACATTAGCAGGCTTGCCAAAGTAGGGCATTTGAATTGTAGTGAGTGTGACTAGCCTAAAAGCATTGTTTCCTACACAGACAGACACACACACACAAACACAGTTGTAATGCCTGGGATTAAAACTCCTACCTAACTAGCTTATCACACTGCAACATTACATAGTTATAGGCTGCACCACAGAGGTTAGTAAGCTATTCCTTTCCCAAAGGTGTATTTCAAAGTGAATGACATCAGCAGGCTTGCCAAAGTAGGGCATTTGAATTATTGTGAGTGTGATTAGCCTAAAAAGCATTCATCCCTACACAGACAGAGGCACGCACACATTTGCCATGTCTGGGATGAGAACTTCTACCTAACTAGTTTATCACACTACAGCATTATGCAGTTATAGGATGCGCCACAGAGATTAGTGGGCTACTCTTTTCCCAAAGGTGTATTTCAAAGGGAATGACATCAGCAGGCTTGCCAAAGTAGGGCATCTGAAATGTAGTGAGTGTGATTAGCCTAAAAAGCATTGCTCCCTACACAGACAGAGACACGCACTTGCCATGTCTGGGATTAGAACTCCTACCTAACTAGTTTATCACACTACAGCATGACACAGTTATAGGACGTGCCACAGAAATTACTGGGCTACTCTTTTTCCAAAGGTGTATTTCAAACTGAATGACATCAGCAGGCTTGCCAAAGTAGGGCATATAAATTGTAGTGAGTGTGACTAGCCTAAAAAGCATTACCCCCTACACAGACAAATGCACACTCACTCACACCATTTCCATGTCTGGGATTAGAACTCCTACCTAACTAGTTTATCACACCACAGCATTACACAGTTATAAGACATGCCACAGAGATTACTGGGCTATCCCTTCCCCAAAGGTGTATTTCATAGTGACTGACATCAGCAGGCTTGCCATAGTAGGGCTATGGGGAGGGCAGTGTGTATGTGCATGGGCCATAATCCATTCATCTAGAGGTAGACACAACACACTCAGGCACACACAGGTTTATATTCCACAGGTACATGTATACAAGTGCTAGATGACTACTGCTTTGTACAGTCATGTTTCACTGCTAGCACTAGCAGAACAGAGTCTTTGATGCTGAGGGATAACAGTGGCTAATGTCTACTATGAGTGACATTTACACATCATGTAGTTATAGCCATTTGGCTGTGTGCTGGGTGGGACAGGCCTCATGATGGAAGACTCTTTGTCACTTTCACTCTCTTCCACACATCTATGTATGTGTACTTTTGGCATATTATAGTGTGTTGTCCTTGGATATATGTGTGTATTCCTATCCAATGTGTGTGCAAAGCATCACTGGTGCATACTGAGGAGTGTATGCACTAAGATCTGCAACTGTCAGATATGTATGTTCCACTGTTGTTGGCAAACATGAGCTTCATTTGTTTAAGTGTATGAGCATGCCCAGTATGACCTTTCAGTATGTTGTTGTCTGATATTGCCTTCATTTATCTAAGTATTTGAGCATGCGCAGTATGCCCTTCTGTATTGAATGTGTGGGTCCATTCCTGGTAGATTGTGCAGACTTTTGTGCTCTACACCTACAGCTAGCAAACTGTTTCTGCAGGGTATCTGTAGATCAGTTGGCAATACAGGGTCAAACTGTACAAGGGATAGTGGGTACTGTAGTTGATTGTTTCTGTGCTGCTTCTGCTACATGGTACTGGTGTTAGCAGAAATATTCAGACATGTGTACTGTTATACACTGTGATGTTTTATGTCCTCAAGTACTGTCAGCTAGACATTTTTGCACACAGTGATGTCCTGGGGAACACGGGGTGAATGCAGCTCTGTCCGATATTGTGGTCAAATGCCTACATATTCTTGGAAAGTTATGCCATTCTGGAGGGAGAGGTGCAGACACTTGCTGCTGGGTCTTTGTAACCAGTTCAGCACCTTGGTAGAGTGATGGCAGAGGATCCTATACTTGTACATCCATCGACATGAGAGTATGGCCTTATCTTGCTGTGGCAATACCTCACAGCTGTACAGATTCACATAGGTTACCCAAAGGCAGGGGTCACAAGTCAAGACATTACTCTTATTGTGGTGTATGGGCAGGTTTGTAGCCACTCATTTTTGTGTTTGCATCTAGGGATAGTATGTGCACACGGCTGTGTTTTGGACTTTGCGCATTCCATGCTGCCCATGCTCCCACCCTCCACTATTATTCTATCCTCACCCATACATTATGCAAACATTCTCTGATACTTTCCCTATAGTTATCACCTCATCACAGCTGTGTTTTGGTGTTGGTCCACAGTACATGCAGTGGGATAGTATGGATATGTTACTGTGGTTTGTCCACCACATGACCTTGCATATGGGTTATGTGGAGTGTGTTATAGTTGTTATTTGGGTGTCCATGACATAATATACATTGGCAGTATGGGTGAGACTCAGGCCTTTGGCAGAGGCCTGTAGGCCATTTAGTGGTGATGCAGGCCAGCTGTAGTAGGCTGTTGCATTCTGTCAGTCCTACAGTACCAGACTGCCATACAGTATATTTCCCTGGGGTGACAGGGTAGGTGTGCCAGGTGTTCATGCCAATACTTTCTATTAGTATTGATCAGATGGTGTGGATGCTGGCAGCGTGCTGCTTACAGCTAGGGACACACCTGCTTGGGACACCTGCACTGCATGCTGCATTTTTCTGCTATTGCCATACACAGGTGGGAGTCATATTGTACCCATTCCCAACAGCAGGGATAAGACTGGAGAGGTACCTGTGGGTGGTGGTTGGTTGAGCTGGGTGCATGTGTGCTATGACACTACTTGCATATGACTCACAGATATGCATAGGGCATTCCAGTTATGCTGCTTGTGCAGGGACATCAGCTGTTTTGCAATACATCAGTCCTATCACCTTTGTGATCTGCAAGTGTTCGGCCAGATGACATCGGTATTCCATACTACAAGCCCAGATAATGTGATGCATACCTGTATGTACAATTCTAAGGGTGTGTCCATTTCACGGTTACACATTATACACTGTATGCCTGGGGTACTTTTCCCTGTGTACTGCTTGTATATCTAGCCCAACAGTCATGCCATGTTCATCTTTCAGATGGTGACACATATTACCGCCATACATTTACAATGTCTTACTGCTAGGATGTGTTATACTGGAGAGCATTGTCTTTGTACTGCAGTTGTGAGGACTTGGCCCTGTCATTGGCAGTAGTGGGCAATGGCCACCAGGTCAAACCTCAACGTGCATACATACTGACCACTCTCACACAATATGAAACACACACCAACCCAACACATGCATACCTGCATATTGCACAAATGCAACAATCTATACTGCTAACTTGGCCACCTCAGGTCATCTGTGCTCCACTGGTATTATACCTACACATACATGTTACTACATTTCTACATAGGATTGGGTGGGCACACTTGACTGTTACAATGTGTCTACATTGGATTGGGGGGCACACCAGACTGGTACTACATTTGTAAATATGACTGGGGGCACACCTGACTGTTTCTACAATTCTACATATGATTGGGGGGCACACCTGACTGTTTCTACATTTCTACATAGGATTGGAGGGGGCACCTGAAACTTGTACACATTTGCTATGACTGTACTGGTATGTCAGGTACTCCATTTCATTCTGTATTGTAACCTATCATAAAACAAACCAAAAGGTTCTGAACCAGCAGGTGTAAAACTCCAAAGGTTTATTAGGAAATGTAAAAGTAAAGCGCTTTTCGTCTCCCTTAGTAGGAAGACTTCTTCAGACAAAGGAAAAAAATCATCAAACACAATTTAAAACCCAAAAAAAGGGGTGTGTGTTACAAAATTACAAACAGCTGCCTTAATTGAACCCACTGACATACCTTCACATTTAAAGTTGTATTACATTAAAAGCATAAATAAATGTCCACTTAGTGTAGACAGGGTGTCAAACATAAAAAAGTTTTCAAAAAAGAAACATGAACTTGATAAAAATAACCAAGAATGTCTTAGTGAAGATTCATGAACCTAATCAAGTGTAAATACTGTTTGTTTCCCTTAAAATACATTTTAGCAAACAACTTTTCATAGGGTAAAACAAAACTCATACAGAATCTTGGGATTAAAAAGAAAATAAAATAAAATTAAGTAATGCTTGCAACCAAATGTAATATCCATTCCTTAACAGAAAAGGTAGTAAGGAGTACACATCTCTAATGCATAATGAAGAATCAATAATAAATGAATAAATAAACAGTGAAACTCAACTGGGAGTCTGTAATAAGTGTAATTTCAAAGGCGATTGTGAACTGATTTATCATTTGTTTGGCTATCCGCCTTTTTCGCATGTTTAGTACCTGCACGGTTCTTGAATGAAGTACCATCTTGTGAATCCGGCGGTTTGTTTGTTTTGATTTAGACGTGTCTTTCACGCAATGCCTTGCCATATTTTTTCTGAAACAGCTGCATTTTGACTTGTTTTGGCTGTTACAACTGTGCATACTAAAGCTTAGAAAGTGTTCTCATCGCAGCTTGGTGCTTTACCCATTGCTCAAGGAACATTTAAAAAAATAAAATAAAATGTCTTTTTCATATACTGTTGTTGCATTCTGTTGGCGTTGAAATGACAAGCAATTTCTGTGTTAGATTTTTAACACAGAAATAAACATATTCGGTTATTTAATATTAGAAATAACATTTCTTTTATTAGAAACGCCTTTGAAATTACGCTTATTGCAGACTCCTAGTTGAGTTTCACTGTTTATTTATTCATTTATTATTGATTCTTCATTGTGCATTAGAGATGTGTACTTCTTACTACCTTTTCTGTTAAGGAATGGATATTACATTTGGTTGCAAGCATTACTTCATTTTATTTTATTTTATTTTTAATCACAAGATTCTGTATGAGTTTTGTTTTACCCTATGAAAAGTTGTTTGCTAAAATGTATTTTAAGGGAAACAAACAGTATTTACACTTGATTAGGTTCATGAATCTTCACTAAGACATTCTTGGTTACTTTTATCAAGTTCATGTTTCTTTTTTGAAAACTTTTTTATGTTTGACACCCTGTCTACACTAAGTGGACATTTATTTATGCTTTTAATGTAATACAACTTTAAATGTGAAGGTATGTCAGTGGGTTCAATTAAGGCAGCTGTTTGTAATTTTGTAACACACACCCCTTTTTATGGGTTTTAAATTGTGTTTGATGATTTTATCCTTTGTCTGAAGAAGTCTTCCTACTAAGGGAGACGAAAAGCGCTTTACTTTTACATTTCCTAATAAACCTTTGGAGTTTTACACCTGCTGGTTCGGAACCATTTGGTTTGTTTTTGACAGTTTGTTTTTCTTCAAGTTTTGGAATTGTAACCTATGATGCTAACTAGAGGCATATCAGTGTACTACAGGTCTTAGGTTTGATTGACCTACATATCAGTTTCTGACTTCTTACCCTTCATAACTAACATCCCACTGCCTGACCTGATGTAGTCTGTCTATGTAGGCCTGGGGGTGGGTTACCCATAGCCATCATTCAGAGGCCTTAGCACAGCCTTTGTTTGTGTTTGTCTACAGCTATCCTGCTGGCTGAGACTGTTGTTGGGTATGTGAACCTCCCTGACTAGCGTGTGTGTCATATGGACACACATGTGACCCAGCACATTTCCTGCAGTGGGTTTTGTCACCATGTGTAGTATTGGCTACTATGGTGACACCAGTATTTGTTACAGATCACATGCTGCCACTATAGGTGTCTTGCTGGCATCCCATTCAGCCACTCAATTCCCTTGCATGCTCACATCCATACCATAGATACAAGTAACAACACATATTACTCCATTCGGCAATTGGTAAGAAGAATGGCTTACCTTGTGGGTGTGCCAGTATTGAGGATGGTGCTGGAGGGCTGCCTATGTCGGATGCACATAGTACACTCCCTATACATGGTTGAGCACAGGTAATGTCATGTTTGGCTTCCCTTTTACTGTATGTGCAAGTCAGAGAGATGTGTCATTCCCTGGGTCCCTCCTGTGTCAGTATATGTGCTATGCATTGCCTCTTTGCCAAGGTCAGGGCATACTGGGCATGTCTCTTTCTGTCTACTGGGGCAGGTTCAGGTTGTTCCTCCTATGAATCACTCTGTGCCTGTGCAGGCCTTGGCAATGGTGGGGTGCTGTGTGGCCATTCCCCGTGCTGTCCCTGCTGCAGCTGTTTCCACAGGATCATATTGTGTAGCATGGCACATATGATGACAATCTGAGTACATGTAGCTGGGGAGCACTGCAAGGCTCCACTGGATGTGTCCAGGCACTGGAACCATGACTTGAGCATCCCAAACAGATGGTCTATTATAATTCTGGTCTGTGCGTGTTCCTCATTATGGAGTTCTTGTTCGGGTGTGTGTGCATTTCTGATGGGTGTCATCTCCAGTGCATAACCAGCATCCCCCGCTAGGTGACCATGAGGGATGTCCCCATTGGCAAATCTCTGGTACAGCTGCGTCAGATGCCAGATGTGGGAATCGTGAAAGCTTCCAGGGCAGCCAGCACACACATTCATTATTATGCCCTGGGCATCACACACGACCTGGCAGTTGATGGAAGGGAAGCCCTTGCAGTTGATGTCGACCATACCCCGTTCACCGGGTGGTGCTTTGATGCATATGTGCATGCAGTCTATAGCACTCACTACTTCAGGGTATTCTGCTATTTGGTGGAAGAGACACATATTGCTGGCCAACACCTCACGGGTGTTGGGGAAGTATACATGCTCACTAGCATGTGCTGGCATGACATCCAGGAACTGTTCAAGTACCCTGGATGCTGATGCCAGTGAAATCCCCATGATATCCCCAGTTGGACTTTGGAAGGTATCTGTGGCTAGTATTCTTAGGCCTACACATACCTTGGTATCCACTGGGATGAGTTCCCCTCTTTTAGTTCTGTGTGTCAGGCATGGCTGGCACAGCTCAACAATTTGCTGTAGGAGATCCCTGTTCACCTTATAGTACTCCACTATCTCCAGCTCATGTAGACCCTGGTAGATTACCCTGGGTCTGTATACTCTTCTCCGTCTCCTCATTGTGGAGCAACAGCATTCTCATCCTCACCACTCTCAGCCTCTTCCACATCTTGATGTATGATAGCTACTGCAGCCCCTATCATTTTCTTGTTTTTGTTTGTTAAAATCTTCCTGCTTGTATACCCTGGTGGTGTAGATTATGTGGGAAAAAACAGAGGGAAAGGTGTTTGCATAGTTTATAGTAATGTTCTGGGCTGGGCTGGTCTTCTGCCTGTGTAATTGGCTGACTCTGATACATTTTACCTGTCAGCTATGGTAGTTCTCCCTGATTACCTCCCTACTGCTGTTTTCCCTTCCCATTGACTTCCTGTTTAAGCCCGGGGGCCCGCCGTGCAAACACAGGGCTCAAATGTGCACAGAGCTGCTATTTCCTGGTTTACTTTTTTTTTTCCCTTTAAAACCTGGTGCGTGGCATGCACACCCGCTTAGGCAATATAAAGAGTGCTAGGCAGCCTCAGACACACCCTCTTGCTTAGCTCTGCTAAGCTAATGACAAACCCGAACCACAGGGCTCCAATTTGGTTACAGTATGCCTGACACCCTCCCCTATGATGTCAGCTAACTTGTAGGCTTGCAGCAAGCTATTCCTGCACTTACACAGTTGGGTGCTGACTACCACTGAGGAGAAATCTGGGATTCAGTATCATTCCCCTCATTTTCATAGGATAGTCTGCTGATGCATAGTTACAGTTCCCACACTGATCTTCCCCCCTTAGCAATCACTATTCACTGGCCATGTTGCCTTCTGCCTGCCATTGAGTATAATGGCAAAATAGTGATTTTGGTTAGAATGCTTATTTCAGGGTATTTTTTAAATAGTATGGCCAATCCCATTTATGCGCCGCTGCCCTACTCTTAAACAGCCAAAATTGGCTAAAAAAAATAAAAGTTATTTTTTTTAACTGTTTTCCATGCCAGTGGCCATATATTTGGCCATTAGCATGCTTTAAACATTATATACACCCTTTATTTGGAGCTGTCATGGCTCTGTTTTGTAGTTTGCAGAAATGTACTCGGTTACTAACTGAGTATATTTCTACACACTACACTAGTCCTGCACGGCCGTCTGACAGCTTCCTGGATCGCAAATTCACCTAATTTGCATGTTTTTTACCTGCAAATGGGTAATTTGCATACAGGAGCTGCATTTGTGCAGGAATAGTACAGGAGTGCTCGTGCATGCCCCTACAGCTTATTCCTAGATCGCACAGCAGCCATATTGCCTCCTGGAGCTCCTGCACTGTTCCTGCACACTGTCCAGGGCTTGCTGAATCTGGGGGAGAATCTCACCTTTTGCAATAGGCAAATATGCTTTCTCTTGATGCTAGATTGATTTCCTGGTGTGAGCTGCTTGTCTTGGCTGATCCAAAGCCACCTGCACCTTTGTGCTTGCTGGCCAAGAAGGTAGCAATATATATGCAGAGAATAACTCATCATAATTTTCATAATCAGGAATTCCTTGGCAGTTTACAGTGGACAGCAATATTGCAAGGGCCTTAATAAGCATGTATGGTGTTCACACGAGTGGGGGATGAGTAGTCTTCCTATTCTCATACTAAAGTATGTAGACCACACACTATATTAGTCATGGGGACCTTCAAGAGGCAAACTGGTGACATTCTGGGCATTTCACAGGCCTCTGCCTCAAGAATATTTCACCAGTTCCTGAACATACTATTGGCACATGTGGATCAGTACATTTATTTCCCAGTGCCACCTCAGGACTGAGCCCAGACTATGAGTGCCTTTTATAGGGTAGTACATTATTTTGAGGTGCTCACTGTGGTAGATTGCACCCATATTGTAATTAGGGTCCCATCTGGTCCACAGAGGGAGCATGAACTGCAACAACAAGGGCTGCCATTCCATCAACTGCCAGGTGGTATGTGATGCGTGGGGCTGCATCAATAATGTGTCTGCCCAACATCATGGCAGTGATCATGATACCCTTATCTTGCACACTAGCTCACTCTACTGCCTCTTCCTGTACAGTAGGATACCCAGTGGTCATCCTGTTGGAAAGTGTAAAAAATTATTTTATGATTTAAGTAATTATTCATAGTAAAATGTATTGCTTAATACAAAACCAGTTTCTTTGTTTTGTGCCTGCTTTTCTATCTTTTCTTTCAGGAGATGCCAGATATTCAATGGAACCATGGCTCATGACCAGCAATGAAAAATCCAAGAGCATATGCAGAAGATAAGTTTAACACAGTCCTGTCCAGACTCAAATTGTCTTTGAGAGGATATTGAACATGCTGAAAAGCTGATTCAGCTGCCTGGATGAATCTGGGGGTGCCCTTCAGTATGACCCAGCTACTTCATGCAGAATGTTTACTGTTTGTTGCATTCTGCACAGCATAATCATGTACCAGTCTGATAATGAAGTGACCTATGCTGTCACTGCAGCTCCCAGTTCAAGTTCTGCTATGACTAATGTTGACCAGGAAGGCAACAGTAGTAAGAGACCCCATGCAACAGACTCATGCATGGCATATGGCTACCCAGGTGAAATCTAGTCCAGAACTATAGACCATGACATTCAGATTAGTGTTTACTTTCTTGTAAAAAACACAGAGAGTATAATTTATGCATGCAGTGATCTGAGTGAGCTATGTTGTGTGGTGAGTGGTCTGCTGTCACTGGCCATCAGGTATACTCTTTTATCCTACTTTTTTTTTATTTTATTACAGAATAGGTACTCATAATGTTGTTCATAAAATCATACCTGACTGCTCACTGACACCAGTTTAGTTATGTCACAAGGTTGTATAAGGAATAATTATATCTGCGACTGTTTTGTATAAGAAATTCTGCTTATGGACTATACTTAAGAAGGCAGGCTCTGAATCTCATGAAATTCTAAATTCAGTTAAAAGTGTTACAGCTTTTTTTGATTCCCTCTTGGTTTCACAGATCCGTTGCTTCTTGAAGTTGATATTAGAGAATAATATCTTCCTTTTTCATCAACAGTATTACTGGCAGCAATGGGGAGTTGCCATGGGTACGCCATGTGCCAGCTCATACCAATTTTGCTTTGGCCAATTGGGAGGAGGGTTTTATTTTTCAATGATAAAAGATGGGGTGAAGAGTTCTGCTTCTATCTCAGGTTTGTGGACAATGTATTTTTTCTATGGGCAGGTGACACAGATGAATTACACCTGTTTGTGTAGTATTTGGAAGAAAGTAGTACCTTTTTGAAATTTATGATGCATCATGCCAATGAATCTATGGAATTTTTAGATGTTAAAGTGTACAAAGATGGTTCAGGGATATTGCAAATTGAGGTGTATAGAAAAGATTTTTGGAGGAATGCATTGCTAATGAAAGACAGTATGCACCCACCTCATATTTTTGACAGCAGAATTAAAGGCCAGTCTCAATGAATGTCTTGATTGTGTACTACAGATAAGTTATTGAACATGATTGGATTTTTTGAAAGACCAGTTGGTGGAATGTGGCTATGCCACAGTGGCAGTTGGCAAAGGTTTGAATGATTGTAAAAGATTAAGATCAGCCAAGGGGAGGCTGTGGTATGGATCAAGGTCACAAAATAAGGGTCTATATTAGAACATCAAAGTTTCAAAACTTAGAATGTTCTAATATCGACCCGTATTCAGTGAACGCTTACAACATCGAACAAGCAGAACACGAATTTTTTCCTAGGGAAAAAATTTGCTGTTCCAAAACACATACACACAACCAAATACACCAAACAAACAGCAATCCACACACATACACCTAAAATCTTACATATAACCCTATACTAAACTGTGCATACACCACTAACTATCCACTTACCTTAACCCAAACCCTAACCCTAAGGTCTGTCACTATCGCACACGCACCTCACCCGAGCCCTAACCCTAACTCACCTACCCCACCCTAACCCTCACGTCCACACAATTGCACACTTACCTGACCCCGCCCTAACCCTAACTAACTCACCTAACCCACCCTAACTCTCACGTCCACACAATCGCACACATACCTAACCCGTGCTCTAATCCTAACTCACCTAACCCATGCCCAGTCGCACACTTACCTGAACCCCGACCCATAACGTTCCACCACAGTGCTGAAAATAGCAAAGCGACAGAAACAAACAACCAAATTTTTCCCCTTGGAAAAAATTTGGTTTTCTGTAGCTTCGCTATTTTCAGCGTTCGCTGAATAGTGGTCAATATTAGATCATTCAAAGTTTTGAAACTTAGATGTTCTAATATAGACCCACAAAATAATCCTATACTACCATGTATCACTTGTAATGATTTAAGAGTGGCTCTAAAATAAAATTGTGATACTCAGAAGATCTGTGACATAATTAGGTAGAAGTGGAATATTCTGCAAACTGATGACCACATTGAGACAATTGTTGGTGAAGTTCTATTGTTCATTTTTAGGAATGATATTAATTTGAAAAGTCAGTTGTGCAGGGATATGATTAAACAATGGTTAAGGGCACCAAATATTAGCAAAATAGGTACCTATCCATGTATGTTTTGCAAAGGGTGTCGGTACATCTCTAATTTGAGCCACTTCTGTCATCCTATTACTCATAGTGTATACAGACCTTGTCTCTATGCTACTTGTCATACCAAGAATGTAGTCTACCTTGCCAGATGTTTGAAATGTGTGGCATACTATATTGGCAAAGCAAACCGTATGTTGAAGGAAAGAATATTACAACATATGTCAGATGTGGCTATTGACAAAACATAATGCACTTGCTCAATACATTAAAAATAATCCTGGACATTGTTTTGATTTTATGGTGCTGCATATACAAATTTCGAACAAGATAGGTGGTGACATTAAGCACCAGACTGAACTCAGTGAACTTAAATGGATAGCTGATCTACAGGCAGATTTGCTATTGGGTTGAATGGTGTTATACCTTTAAGACCGGTTTTAATGGGGCATCGGCCCTTGTATTGATTTTTATTGGTTGTTGAGTATTTTAAATGAATGGTTTAGTGAGTGTGTTGTATGGATCTGAGGAAGAGTCGTATGACTTGAAAGCACTTATCCTTGTTTTACTAAACCTTGTTTTTGCCGTGGTGGCTCAAGTGGGCTTTTTCCCTTGTATGTTATTCTTCTACCGTTTTGGGCCTTCAATATTACTTTGGTTGCTGATTTTTTATCTGAAATTGTAAATTTGGTTAAAAGTGTTATTTCAGTATTTCACTGCTTTGAATTTGCCATTATGTATGTATTTAAATAAGTAAACTTTCATTTAACATAAGTTCATACCTTGTACTTGAAGGGAAAATGTATCACATGCTGCTTTTATTATGCAATGTTTCCGCAGTTTTAACAATTACACGTTATAAATGATTGTCTGTTCTCTGTTAAGGTACAGCACATCAGATTATTTAACTTTATCATGAACAACAAGTTGTGTTTTCAGAAATATAAATCATCTGTACAGTGCTGAGGGTGAAGTGGCAGCAGTGCTATTGTACATGGCAGAATACTCGTATATTTTTTAAGGATACTCTTATATTTTTTAAGGAGTATTTTTCTTGCTAGTCTATAATATTTGTTCAATGTTCCATGTAATTGTCAGCTGTACCACTTCTGAAATGAAACTCTTGATAATGGGTGGGCCACTAATGGTGTAAATCAATGCAATTTGCATGTTATGGCTCATTGTTTTTTTTCCAGATTATTTCCTTTAATTACTGCTACCATTCCTGAAATTAAATGAAATGCATGTGTGTGTGTGCAGTGTCTTAATACTGGATTACATTGTACACACCAGTATTTTGCAGCTTTTTTATTATTACTCCTTACTCTCCTATATGGAGTTTCTATCATGATCAGCCTACAAGCCTCACTCGGTTTTAAACTTGAACAATGCTACAACAAAGTTGCAAGATTTGCTTGCAAAAAGCCTTACCAGACCCACCACTGTTTAGCATTAATAACACTTATCTGGCTCAAACTTCCTTTCCACCTATCTCATACCAGCTCATCTTTACCCACAAAGTCATCTATATCCTATTTGGCTGCTCAGCAATTAGCCCCATACTCTAATTATATGTATCAAACCACCCTATTCAGTCAAATGATTCACAACTGATAACTATCTACAACCCACAAAGGGCTGCTGGGATCAGTCTCTATTCCAATAATATAGCTAGAACTTGAAATAAAATTCCTGTATCAGGTCCCTCTAACACCTTCATCTTTTTGAACCATTACTAAAAGGCTTTCTCTCTGTCTCCTTGCTGTGTCCCTGCTCCTCATCATGGATATAGTTCTCTAACAGCATTTACCACCTTTCTTATCCCTCCATTCAAAGCACTAAATCACTTAACCTGCTTATCCCGTTCTAATATCTCACTTGATTGTACTTCTTAAACTACTATACCATCAGTACTTCTCTGTTAATACTAAGACTTGCTTATCTCCATGAATACCTCACACTGTTCAATTTCATAAATTATTCCTACCTATCTTATACACCACCCTTATATATGTAAACTCTCAATATACTGCTTGTATATTAACGTTTGTTAATAGCAATAGATTTTATAGTAGTGACTACTATGTTATGTATTAATTGAAACTGCATTATAAAATTTGTTATTGTAAATATTGATTGCATTAAATTTGTTACCTTGGTGCTTTTTTCCCCATGTCCTTCACTGAAAAAGGGCATCGGTGCCCTGTTGGACTTCCTGGTAAACAGATATCAATAAGTAAATAAATAATTGCAAAAGTTAAATACTGACATCAGTGTATAGAAGTCAAATGCATGTTTCATACTGTAAGTGCTTGAAATGTCTAGCCTAAATTACAGTAGGTCAATGTCAAATCTGTCAAACATGACATCTCTTAAAGATAGGGTAGGTAAAGCTGAAAGTCATCTGAAAGAGGGGCTGTCATGTCAGCTGGTTAGTGACTGGATACAATGCTGTCACCTGTTTGATGAAGGTGATCCTACAGACAATGATCTCATGGCACTGAGGGACTGGGCCCTCAAATGAAAGGGTCTACTATATGTTGATGAATGATTAGAGAGTCTGTATGGATTTTATTGTGTTTTGTCTCCTCCTACTATTTCCATTACCTTTTGAGAAGCACTTATAGAGTGATGTGATATGCTCCCACTTGTCCAGACAGTAGCCTGTCCTCTCCTTCTAACACTAATGCTTATTTAGTCTAGTAAGTCAGTAGTTTACAAATGGAGGTGGAAATGGATGCTTGGTGTGCCACCATACTAAGGATCAATGTGATCATGGCATTATCCCTACTTTCTACAATTTCCATGTAGTGTTGGAAATCCTCAGATGCATCCTACATTCTGGAGGACCCTGATCATTTCTAGCCAACTCTCTGTGACAGTACATTGAGCCTTAATAATGGCACTGCACATTTTGTTAGACAGACATTATTTTTCATGTTTCTTGAGGCTGCTGTGACATTTTGAACAGTGTTACCTATGAATTTCAATCATCTTCCAAAAAGTGTTCCTGTGGATCTTGAGGTACTAATGTTGAAGTGCTTAGGTTTTCTCTCTCTCTCTCTGTACAACCTGTAGTATAATGTTACCATTTACTTCACTTTGTGATCACTTTTACCTGCTGCAAGGTTACTGACATGCTGTGGGGTGTGAGATTTTGCCACATCAAACATGGTAACTGTATGCCACTTGCCTCAGGTTACCCCAATAATCTATGTTATCAATATCACCATCAGACATTCTGCTGCTGACATCCTTTAAACATGCTGGTATAGTGGAATTGCCTGATTCTGCTGCTGACCCTGTAAAGATGTAATTGAATACATTATGAATCAAATACTGTCATTCACTACTATCAACTGTGTAAGGTGGCATGGAGGACACTTTCCATGCATACTCTATGTAATGTTATTATGTGCAGAAGTGGAGAGTTTATCTGTTAACAGTAATTGTCATGTATTTTATATAATCATTCCTTTCTCTATGTAAATATGTTACATAGGCCAAGCCAGCCTTCCTGAATAGATGTCTTTAGATACTGCTGACATAGGTAATAGCCATTGTCCACATCACCTCTGATTATATTAGTGCCATCGTCCTCTGTTTCATAGTCAGCCCCCCCCCCAATAGAGAGGAGGTACTCCTTGTGAGGTGTTAAAGGAATAAGTGTTTGAGACATTCCCCATAGTGCTACAGATAATTGCATTTGGCCTTACCTTTGCTCTAGCATGTCATGACATATCATTGGCCCTCTTCTTGCACCATGTGGTTCCTTCAGCCAACAACATTTATATCCATAACCTATTGATTCCAGTTCTTTGCCCTCTCAGCTTGTTTGAATCCCCTTTTCTAAAAGGCGTTTGCCATATGCCCTAAGGGCAGCTATGATGATCCTGTTTTCTTCATTGCTAAAATTGCCCTTTCTCAGTCTAGATCCCTGCTGCTGCATCATTCTTTTACCTAAACAACATGAAAAAGTAATATATTGAAGCTTGATCCATCATCAGCCAAACAACTCAGCAATGAATATGTGTGCCAGCTTTTATTACACATATATTAATATATATGTAGAAACACATTTATAGTGTAACAACACCGATATTCAACCTGTACAGCAACATCCAAAAACGAAAAATAGTATTGTACTTACACAGCCATTTTATGCCATTGCTAACAGAGTTGTATCCTTTCCTACCAGTTTTTTCTATTTATACTGCCATTTTACATTCAAGAGAGACAGTCTCAAATCCCACAGAAAAGCAGCATATATCCTGACAACCCTATACACTGGTGAAAATAGAGAGTATGCAATGTCACTCAGTTCAAATTATGTACTTATATCCTATGTATGTATAAAACACTAGCCAGGATTTTTGCCAGGTCAAAAATGTAACAATTCACAAATAGCAACATTTGATGCATCTCTGATGGTTGTTAATGCTAGGAGCATTAATAATAAAGTGTTTTTGTTAGAAAATTTGCTACGTTCCCACAAGATTGATGTTGTTATAGTTTGTGAAACATGGTTAAAGAACAATGACTGGAAACCAGTTCTGTCAGGGTATAAATGTTTTTACTGTAATAGACATTCTAATAGACATAACAAAAAATCAGGTGGAGGTGTTATGATAGGCATTAAAGATAGCTATCAGACTTGTGTTTATTACATGTTCACTGATAATACCAATACTATAGACTGTGTAACTGTGACAATAAAGACAACCCTGGAACATATAACAATTGTTGGAATATACAGACCACCAAAGTCAAGTGCAGATGACCTAGAGGAATTCATCCATTTCTTACATGAAACACAGGAGGGAAGAATAATATTAGCTGGGGACTTAAATTTACCATAAACAGACTGGCGTAATATTGATTCAACAACGTTAGTAAATAAATTATTCACAGAGTATATTCAGGAACAACAAATGCTTCAGAATACAAAAAAAAACTACCAGGGGACGGAATATACTAGATATTGTTTGTGTTCCTAAAGAAATTACTGTAACTTCAAGTCAAGTTTTGCCACCATTGATGTGCAGTGATCATGGGGTCATAAAGGTTAATTTCTTGCTAGATAATTCTGCCAAACTGAAATCTAAGCCAATGTACAGAAGGTTAATTACAGATTATAGGGAAGCAAAAAAGTTGCTATATAAAACTAACTGGAGTGAGGTGTTCAGTGGAAAAACTGCAGATGGAATGTGGAAAGTTTTGAAAGAGAAATTGTTTGAGTGCAAAAAGTCAAAAAATGTTTAACATCAGGATCTAGGCACGCAACATCGGGGAGTATATTTCCCTATGAACAAGATACCTGATTAAGGTGAGAGACAAAAAATATAAGAAATGGAAGAGAGGTCGAACTACAACTTTGAAAACTGAAATAAACGAACTGGAAAAACAGATTAAGCATAGTGTTAGACAAGATCAAGGAAAATTTGAAGACAATTTATATAAAGATATTGTGCATAATAGGAAACCTTTTTATAGATACATAAGATATGGAAGGAGTAAAGATACACAAATTGATAAACTGTGTGCAGATTCCAAAATGTATTCTCAGACACAACAGATTATAGATATATTTACAAAATCTTATGCAAAACAATTTGGCTCCACAAAAGGGGTGGTAAGTTGTTCTAGAAACATCCAGGTAACCCCAGATAATGGAATCAAATTAGATTATATTGAAAAAGAACTGTGCAAACTGGATCCAAACAAAGCACAGGGAGGAGATGGAATAAGTAACAATGATTTGAGAACGCTTAAGCAAGAACTTACACTGCCATTACATCTATTATTCACTATGTCATATAAATATGAGGAGATTCCTCAAGTTTGGAGACATGCACTTATTGAACCTGTCTTTAA
Organism: Protopterus annectens; assembly: GCF_019279795.1. Classification (NCBI taxonomy): domain Eukaryota; kingdom Metazoa; phylum Chordata; order Ceratodontiformes; family Protopteridae; genus Protopterus; species Protopterus annectens. The sequence goes on along the minus strand of NC_056747.1, from coordinate 1,083,025,452 downwards.
GGGAAAGGGGAGTAGGACAAACCCAGAATCATATAGACCCTTAAGTCTACTTTCATGTTGTGGAAAAATAATGGAGAAGGTAATACTGGTTAAGTTATTGTCAGAACTGGATAGGTTGGGACTTGAAACCATATATCAGCATGCATATGTTGAAAATACATCTATTACTACCTGTAACATGATGTTCTATAACAATATAATAACAGCTATGAATGAAAAATTGTGCTGTGATGTGATTTATATAGATTTAACTTCAGCATTTGACAGGGTCATGCAGAAAACACTGATCAATAAATTAATACAACTAGGTATTGATGTATTGTTGATAAGATGGATAGCTGCATGGCTTACAAATAGAGCATGGGAAGTATCACACACCAACTGGACAGGTGAAATCCTTGGTTACAGTCAAGGTGTCCCACAGGTCTCTGTACTAGGCCCTTATTTGTTTAGACTGTATCTTTCAGACCTTACTTTTTCATCTGAGGTGTTCTACAGTCTATATGCTGATGACCTGAAATTGGGTAAACTGATTACAAGTGTTACAGCTATGGCATATCTGCAAAATAATTTGACTAAATTGACCATTTGGGCACAGGAGAATAATATGTTGATTAATACATCAAAAACTAAGCATATGAGATTTGGGAGACATAAACTGAAAGGTGAATATTTAATACAGCACACAGTGACTGAAATTGTAGACTCATTTAAGGACCTGGATATATGGGTAGATTCAGCTATGAGTTTTTCTAATCATATGAACTAATTGGTTAATGATCGTTATATAACTATAGGCTGTATAAAAAGATTTATAAAGTCTAGGAAATCAAACATAATGAAGTCATTGTTTATTAGTTACATTAGACCCAAACTTGAGTATGGAATAACAATATGGAAACCCTATAGGAAAACAAGCATGAATAAACTGGAAAGAGTACAGCTGAAATATACTAAGGGCATCCATGGATGTGAAAAATCTAAGTTATTATGAAAGACTAAAATATCTGAACTTGTACAGTGTCTCTTATAGATATTTAAGAGGAGATCTTATTCAGGTATATAAGGCATTTAGGGACAGCTACCTCTGGGAATGTTTGGGGTTATCAAAAAGTACTAGAGAATCATCAGATAACCTATGTAGAAGATTCTATTGGAATGAGAAGTGTATTAACTGGATCTCTGACAGAGTAGCTGATGGCTGAAACAGAATACCAAATTACATTAAAGCAAGTACTAGTTTAGATATTTTTAAGAACAGCCTGGACATTTATTATGGGAACAAGTGTTTTGGCATATTGGCAAGCTAGAAGGGCTTTAATGCCCATGCTTGAAACATTTGTATGTATGTATGTAGCATAATCTATAAATGCCTCCTCAAAAAAAAAGTATTGCAAATATTTATCTTTCACATTACCATTGATATTACTCCTCACACATTTCAAATGCTCCTGTCATGAATTCCCATTAATAAATGACACTCATGACATCACATTAACATAATTCATCTGCATATAGCCATCATAGCAATGACAGACATGATTCTCCTAATAATCATTATTCTATAAAATCAGTATGACTGCTTCTCAATAAGTTCCAACATTATTACTATTTTTATTTACTTGACAAATTTTTTGCTTTTCTAAAACTCTTGCTGCCTGTTTTGAGAGATCACAACAAAATATTGGTGTCTTAAAGTTATTCACAGAAATTCACATTTTGTATGACAATTAAACTGAGTTATGCTCATATCTACGAGTCTCCGTAATACATAAGCATGCAGTGAGACCTTGAGTATCTGTGAAGGAGCGGCTTTGACTGGCACTTTGCCCAGCTGTTCTTGATAACAAACTAACATGCCCAATATAACTGAAATAACAGTATGTCTAGAAAAACAAAAATGGAGTCAGCAACAGTTGTTTGCATAATAGTGATGCCTAATCCATGCCCATCCTGCATATTGTGGCACACATCATCACCTCAAAAAGCCCAATAGTTCATATAAAGATAACATTACAGTACAGAAGCAGAAATGCATTTAACCAGCTTAAAAAGTAATGGCTTCATAACTGACTTTTATTAACCATGAGAAGGAGAGCCTTAAATAAATAAATTAATTCTCTCTCTCTCTCTCTCTCTCTCTCTATATATATATATATATATATATATATATATATGTGTGTGTGTGTGTGTGTGTGTGTGTGTGTGTGTGTGTGTGTGTGTGTGTGTGTGTGTGGGGCAAAGCAGTTTTGTGAATCCAAACTTGAAAATAATAGCATTTCCATTTCTAATGTCCCTACATAGTGGCTGGTTTGGTTAAAGTGATGTCACACCTCAGATGGTGTGGCTTCCAACCTGTGAACCACAACCCTGCTCTTACATTCTTCATTCTGGTACTGGAATTTTGAAAGATGGCAGCACATCTGAATTCAAGAGGCTGAGCAACAAGCTGGTCTTGTAAGGAGGCCAAAATCATGGACTATGTCTTAAGGGAATCATATCTGGCAAAAAATGAAACATCATTACCTGGCACAGAATGAAAAAAAAGTGGCATCTGGTAAGATAACAGGGATCACTCGGTTCCCAGTGCCGCCACAGGTATAGAGATGTAGAGAGGCATGCTGGCAGAGTTGGTAGATCAGGTTTTGACAAGAAGGCCAGATTTCTATACTATTTTTACTTTTATTTAAGTGTTATCAAGAATAACTTAAAAAAAAAAACATGCTACATAAATATTGCACAAATGCAGGTAAACACAAGAAGAAATATACCTGTACTTGCAAATATGTGTCTATATGTAATCCAAAGGTATGAATAATGTTAAGGTAAGAAATAATGCAAATACAAACAGACTGAATATCTTGCTATACAAATATAATATTTATTCCGAATCACAGTCCATGGGAGGAC